>NC_091284.1:770007135-770217135 GCF_032444005.1 Ranitomeya imitator | reverse complement strand
AGGGTGTGTGGTGCTTTCTACTGCACGTGGCAGCTCATTGTGAGGCACTACTCTTGGAATAGGAGCTAAACATGTTTGAATAGTTATTGATCGTTCTGAAAAATGAGGTGCGTTCTTTTAGATACTTTTTACAAGTACATTTTACTTATCAAACTAACGATGAATGTAAGACAATATTAAAAGACTTCACAACTGATTTTAGTGACAAAACTTCATCCATGAAACAGAACCTCCCAGAAATTAGTGGCCGGCTATACGGTTCAGTCTTACAGCCTAAGTCAGCATGCCGGCATTCGCACATTCTTGTCATGGTCTGATCACGGACCGTGATACATGGACTGTTTGCTGGTCTTCTGACCTGAACTTGACAGCCTCCTACATATCTAGGAGGCTCTAAAGTTTGGGTCAGGAGATCTGCTGCCAGTCCTTGACTAACGGTCCGTGCTCAGACTTTGACATACGAATATATAGATATGACATTAAGTTCTGTTACAGAAAAAAAAAAAGGCAAACCTGTGATTTGACATTGTCTTTATATAAGTTTTTACTGTAGACGCCAAGTGAAAGTAAAACTTGGCCAGCTGAGATGGGTAAATTACAGAAGTGGGAAGTGAAGAGCTGTAAATGTTAACAGTATTATATAAAGTGAGCAGAAGAGAGCAGGAAGTCTGTGGGGCCTCACGTCACATCACAGGCCAGTGACTTTGACTGTTATCTTGTAATCTGTGGTATTTAGTTTACTCACTTATATAGCGCCATTAATTCCGCAGCGCTTTACAGTTTGCACACGTTATCATCGCTGTCCCCACTGGGGCTCGCAATCTACGTTACCTATCACTATGGTCTTTCAAGTGTGGGAGGAAACCGGAGAACCCGGAGGAAACCCAGCAAACACGGGGAGAACATACAAACTACATGCTGATGTTGTCCTGTTATTATAGTGTTATTTCCAAGATAGTATGTAAATTACTGAGCACTGGGGGGTCTGACGACTGGGAACCAAAGCAATCATCAGAACGTGGCTTAGGGAACCCGGCTCTCGACTGTTAAGCTTTTTACGACTTTCCCAAAGACAGTGAATGGAGTAGAGAAGATGTACAGCATGAGCACCGACACTTGATTGAAGATCATGCTCTGGAGAGCCTGGTTCCCAGATTACAGAGCCCCATTCTTGGGATGGTTATGAGTCCAAATTGTCGGATAAGGGAAACCTTACTGTCTTGAAAATTTCCCCTTTTAAAAACCTTGTGTGTCCAGAACACAAAACAGTGGGGCTCTTGTTCACTGGTTATTTCTGGAAGTGCAGTTATAAAGTATTCTCGTGTATGGGGCCAAAGAGCAGTATCTGACACCGCTCATATATTGGAACTTTACTGTTTCTAAAATTAAAATATATGTAAATATATATTCCCAGTTATGAAGGTAGAGTGTAACTGCTAAAAACAAGAAAAAATGCTAAGTGATAATATATATCTGGAAATGTAAATATTTAACTTCCCTTGCACAGCCTATAAGTCTCCCGACACTGACTTAGTGCCATCAACAAGGAGAAAATTACTCCTTAGGCCCCCTATCAGAGGGCTCTCACCCAATCAAACCAGTTCTTTCCTGCCTTGCACTGATGAGGTTCCAACACCACAAAAAAACACGTGTCTGCAAATGGAGATTCTGTTTTGGCTTTCTATCCTAAGGGTACCGTCACACAGTGGCACTTTGATCGCTAGGACGGCACGATCCGTGACGTTCCAGCGATATCGTTACGATCTCGCTGTGTCTGACACGCTACTGCGATCAGGGACCCCGCTGAGAATCGTACGTCGTAGCAGATCGTCTGAAACTTTATTTCGTCGCTGGATCTCCCGCTGACATCGCTGAATCGGCGTGTGTGACGCCGATTCAGCGATGTCGTCACTGGTAACCAGGGTAAACATCGGGTTACTAAGCACAGGGCCGCGCTTAGTAACCCGATGTTTACCCTGGTTACCAGCGTAAACGTAAAAAAACAAACACTACATACTTACCTTCTGCTGTCTGTCCCCGGCGCTCTGCTTCTCTGCACTCCTCCTGCATCCTGTGTCAGCGCTGGCCAGCCAGTAAGCACAGCAGTGACTTCACCGCTCTGCTTTACGGCTGACCGGCGCTGACAGTGCAGAGGAGAGCACAGCGCCGGAGGACAGACACCGGAATGTAAGTATGTAATTTGTTTTTTCACGTTTACGCTGGTTACCAGGGGACTTCGGGATCGTTGGTCGCTGGAGAGCTGTCTGTGTGACAGCTCTCCAGCGACCAAACAGCGACGCTGCAGCGATCGACAGCGTCGTTTCAGTGTGACGGTACCCTAAGTCATTGGCCATGGCCCTTTTAGTGGTCGATATTGACTTTTAAGATTGGTACTTGCAATAAGTGGCACTAGAGTTCCAGTTCTCTTCCTCTACTTAGAAACTATTTGCATGTTTAAATTTCCAGGACATGTTTCCCTATGCCTGTTCTCTCAACATGGGAACCTTTACATGACCCTGGTATTGTCGAAGTTCCTGTGGGGATAACCCTTACAATTCACACCCATTGACCATACCACTCCTTAATTACTACCCCTTAAAATAAATAGTGACAGCAAAATTCTTTGGATAATAATGGCCACAGCAGCCTTTATTAAAACAACAATAAAACATTAAAGTATAAATATCATTCACGCGCTAGGAGGAGTCCTTGAAGCTCCCGAAATCTGGTGATTACCAATATAAAGAGAACATAAAATGTACCAAAAATTATTCCCAGCAGTTACCCTACTGGCTCGGGAGCACCATAACCACAAGGGTTCCAATGTTCACTTGAACTTCCTGGTGATTCAACAACCCTTGCCGAAACTCCCCTCCACATTTCACCAGATCCAAAACCATGTTAATTTCCAAAAGTAGGAAACCATATACCAATGGATCTCCCAAACCAATTTTTTACCAACTTCAAGGAACTCCCCCCAACCGCCAAAAGCCACCATGACCCAAAAATTGCCTTCAAGCACATAGTCAAGAACCATAAGGGTGGGCGGGCGAGACTAGACTTGACCCCAGAGAAGCGGGCCCACCCCTAACCCTGCCGTATAAATGACCCCACCAACGCCGTCCCACTAATTAATGCCCCCCACCCACTCCAACCCATTGTCATGCCGGCCTCTGCCCACACCGGGGGGAGGAGGGGTCGGCTCTGCTCCGGCATTTCCTATATATCTGGAGTCATTTGGGGATTATTAATATTTATCTGGTTCATTTAATGAAGGCTGCTGTGGCCAAAGTAATCCATCTTCGTGTATGTCATCGATATTTTGGTAGGGATCGAGAAGGGGTAGTGATTCGCCAATACCCTTCGTCATGCATTGTAATACATTTATGACAGTATTATGACTTGTTAAGCGGTACGTTTCACCACGGTGTAATTGTCTGGTATGCGCTAGATAAATTTACAGCAAAAATCTGTTATGTCCATTTGCATTAGTACTGAGTGATAAGTCTTGCCTGTATATGTCCTTGGAAAAATAGGATACTTGCGGAAACGATGCCTTGGTATGACAGCTAGGACTAAAATCAAAAGTTAAATACTATATGCGTATAACTTATACGATATAATAGTATAACGCCGCGACTAATGTTTTACTGAAAAATGTGAAATGTCGGTGATTAGTGAGTCCGGTAGACGGTGACCTGCTGTAGTGCCAAGTGCCTATTACTAGGGGCTGTTTCTTCTCCTCTTAGGATCCACTATTCCGTGCTTACAGGCGGTTTTTCTCATTCAGTCACCATTTTCAAATGCCCTAACATGGATTAAATAGAGACGGACCCTCACTGACCAGTCTGCGCAGAGAGTGGCTACAAAGAGTACCTCGCACTCATGAGGACGTGAACCTTTGCCACCTTGTTTTTTTGTGTGTGATATCTCCTATTCTGCTTGAATGTCGGATTTGTGAAACTGACCTTAATTTTTTTTTTTTAATCGATGTTTTAGAATGGTTTAAAAGAACCAATACACAATCCATTTGATTCTCTGCTAAATCCACTCAGCCTGGGTCCCACACTGATTTCTACTTTTTGGTTCTAACCTTTAACCCCTCTTGGGTGACAGGGTCAGAGTGTGACCTGACTTGCTGTTGTGACACCGTAACTTACTGTATGTGTTGATTAGTATAGTGGGAAATACGAGTTTTGCAATGGTTAGCAGTTCCTTGAAAAGAAAAAAAAAATTCTTGGAAGACTTGTAGAGCAGAGATTACCCAACAGTCTGTAGCTTCAGCCACATTCAATGATGTCAGGTGATGGTAAGACACATTAGATATAAAAGGAAAAAAAATATTTAACGGTGTATTCTATAGCAAGAAGTTATCACCTAATCCACAGCATAAAGGACTCTAAAATCTATTAAAGGGGAAATTGTAGTTTAAAGGGAATCTGTCATGTTCCCAAATGCTACTAACCTGCAGATATGGGTTTAATATGCAGGTTAATAGTGTTCTAAATCAGTGGTGGCCGCCACACTGAGAGTCCGGCTGCTGGGAGCAAATGGACTTTTATTCCTCCCGACAGCCTCCGGCTTTCAGTCATAGGCGTGGCCAGCACGGTTCTAGTCCCCACTCAGTGAACAATCTTTGGCAGCTCTAACCACGTACCGGCTCTGACTGATAGCCGGCTCTGATGCACTGCGTAGCCAGCTGGTTTCAGACTCCACTCATTATACACTGACAAGTGACTGAAGCAATGCCGGCTTAGCCCTACGACTGAAAGCTGGAGGCTGTCGAGGGGAGGGATAACGTTCTGGGAGGAATAAAATAGCATTCAGTGCAACTAACGCATTGATTCAGAATGCAATTCCCTGCAGATTAACCATATATCTGCAGGTTGATAGCATTTGGGGACATGACAGGTCCTATTTAAGTTTTGAGTAACCCTTGTACATTTTTACCGTCCAGAAAAGTGTTCTAATATGTATTTGTACTCCACCCTACAGTACATTCTCCATATTTACCCCTTCTATGAATTACATAATGTCTGAAATAAAATTCTCCTTCGAGTTTGAATTTAATGAGTTAAGAAAAGCTTCGGTAAAGGTGCTGCCCTGTGTGCGGTACAAGGTTCACTTGCAAATATAGACAGCAAATAAAAGGCAAACACTGTGTTGTATGGAACAGCTTGGCACTAAGTGATCGGAGGTCGGGATGCCCACAGTTACTTGTCACTTGTTGCATTGCTTCTGTGGACCCCCAGTGTCTGTTACAGATACAAAGGTATTCTCATCCCTTACTCTGTATTTTTAGATGTTTTTTATGTTGTTGTTTTTTTTTTAATCATATTGGCATTTATATTATGTTTTAGATATTTGTGTGTGCAGGTGCCATCATTTAAAAAAATCACTGGACTTAAAGGAGTTAAGTAGGATTGGAAAATTGTCTGCTTTCTTTTAGAAACCTGCGCCACCCCTGACCATTGGTTGTGTCTGGTATAACAACCTGGCCTCATTGAAATAAATGGAGCTGAGCTGGAATATTACATACAACCCAAGGTCTGAGGTGGTACAGTTGCTGATTAGTCATGTTCTTCTAATCCTGGACAGCCCCTTTAATGAAAATGTATAATCGGAAAATGACTTATTGCTTAAATCAGGATTTTATGTGAAATGTATTTTTTTGGTAATGTTTTTTTTTTCAGATTGTAATCTTTATATTAAAAATTTTTTTTTACAAATCATGCAATTTTCACATTCAACACTAGGGTTATTCTAGACTTGTACTTTCTGCACTTTCTGTACTTTCTGTACATTAGACTGACTTGCACACTATCTTTTTCTAATGAAGTGTCTAATCAGAGGTGCAAAGATCATTGGGAAGGGACATCTTCTATTGTGATTGGTAGATCCTGTGTTATCGGCCTTGTATAGAGGTGTTACCTGTCATTGTAATCCTGCCTCTGATGATAATGAGGCTACTGAAAAGTGTTTCTGTAAGAATAGGAAGTATGACTCCTAAGATAGCTTCAGTGGTCAGTTATATAGATGGTGATGTGAACTATGTCAAAATGTCTTTAAAATACATTTGATACAAAAAAAATGAGTTAAACAATAGTTAATTTTCAGATGATGCATTCCCCTTAATTTGTATGATATCATTATTAGCCATTTTAATATTTAGTTGTAGTGAAAAGTGGGTAATGACCAATATGGCTTCCTAGCAGTTGCCGTGGGCTTTGTTTTCAAGCTTTCCTAAAGTCCTGAATTAAAAAATACCTTGTTCCAATGCAATAGCAGAAGAGAGATGAACATATGTGGGAAAACTGATGACCACACATAATATTGAGCTTTCATGCATAGAGGTTGTCCATGCTGTTGTTATTGGTTTTTTGATTAGATGGAGATCAGGTTTTGCTGGCCCATTCCTTTTTTTAGTTAGGTGGAAAGACTCTGTGCAGGATTCCCCTTTCCAGAGGAACAGCGCTGTTGGCAATTTAGAGGAAGGGAATTGGACAAATCAAGAGGAAGATCTGTAAGGTTTCCAGAAAGTGAAGAGTGCTCCTTGTAGAGTTTTTAAGTCTCCTGTGTCCAAGAGAAGCCTCCAGAAAGCAACGCATCACCGAACTTTTCCACTGCACTACACTTGCATGTAGACTATCTTCAGGGTGTCAGGGCATGGATAGAACGTGACCTATCAGAAAGTCATGTGGGCATCAAAAAAATAAAAATGTTCCTATCTTCCGAAAACCAACATGGAAAGTTAGCAAGCAGGGGGTATTGGGTATGAATGAGGAAACAAATACCAGGCAACTATGCCACTGTTGACAAAATGAAGAGCCATGACTGGACCCTTTTTTTTTGACCATCAAAAGCAAGGAAGTGCACATGAGTACTAAGTAAATATTCTATCTTGAAGCCACAAGTAAATCTATTTTATTTGTAATATTCTATTACAGGAATCCATTCTGTCATGAAAATTGAGTGATCAATACCCCCCTACACGTTAGACCAGTGGTCCCCAACTCCAGTCTTCAAGAGCCACAATCAAGTCATATTTTCAGGACGTCTTGAAAACCTGATCTGTTGGTGGCTCTTGAGGATTGCAGTTGGGGAACACTGCGTTTGACTATAGTCATCAGAATCTGCTGATATTGGCAGGACTGGCCAACAGTCTTATGGGTGTGGGGGGCCTCCCACAGATGTCTTGGGAGAATACGATCTGTCAAATCAGAATTTTAAACTGCAGATTCTTTGGTTCTCTGAGATATAAGCCACCACTAGATTAGTCTGACAGGAGATCTCTCATGGAGAACACGAGCATTTGGCATAACTGAGAGTTTCTGTGTATGGGGCACGACTGTTGTCATCCAAATGTTCGGCTGACCACTGTCTATTCTCTATGGGGGGCTTTAATGGCATTAGTTCATCTATGGAATCAAGTAGTGTATCTGACCGTTGTATAGCTTCTCAATTTTTTCTTTAATGATAATTTTTGGTTGTAATTGGTTAACATCATTTTGTTGTGCTCAATTCTAACAGTCAAATGAGCAGCACAGTGTGCACCATTAGGCCTCACATGTACAGACACAAGTCATTGTCATTGTCTTCCTTCTTTTTATTGTAAGTTTTGTTAATTGGGCTA
The DNA here is from genome assembly GCF_032444005.1 of Ranitomeya imitator. Classification (NCBI taxonomy): domain Eukaryota; kingdom Metazoa; phylum Chordata; class Amphibia; order Anura; family Dendrobatidae; genus Ranitomeya; species Ranitomeya imitator. Next base: position 770,209,502 of record NC_091284.1, on the reverse strand, counting down.
ACATTCATCCGGTTACCTCACTTGCATTGTTCACATTTTAAAAAAGGTTACGACAGAAGATTCCTGGACCAAATCAACATCTCAAGATGAGGAAAAGGCAGAATCTCAAAAAGTTTCAGCTCAGAAATGGGTCACAGGAAAAAGCCGGTGCAGGCCGAGACCTCTTTCGGATTATGGTCAGATGGCCATTCGCAGTTTCTCCATTCCAGAAGATTCGATTCCTATGGATTGCCAAAATGCAGATGGTGGGAACTGTACATTTTCTTCACAGTCTGTTAGTGAAGAAACAAAAGTTTGCAAACCTGGCATGGAGTTCCAAGGGAATTATAAAAGAAGACCAATTTCTGTAATAGGAGGTGTCAACCTTTATGCGACAAGCGAGGATGAAGAGAATGGAGATATGCTTCAAAAAGTAAGCTTTGGAGCATGACCTCTCTTCAAAATGAAAGACCTTCTGAATCTTCTCTTGAATTGTGTCCTAACATTCCTCTTATCATAATTTCTTTCCTTAAGAATGAAGCATGCATCCTCTTCGACTAACTCCAGTTTCTTGATTTCCTTACTAATTGTATTCAAACATCAATAAAATTGATAGTATGTTGTGTTGATTGGGGCTGTTGAGATACCGCATGCTACTGAACATTAATCATTTATTACAAGATCTGTGAGCTAATCATTTAATCATATTTCGTTCTGTGCCCTTATCTGACCTGTTTACTGTTTAAAACAAGTACGGTATGTTGAAAAGTAATATTTAGAAGCACTCCCAGGACATTTTTATTCTCTGTCTTATTAACCTGTCTAGATATGTGTTTTCTTTTTTTAGTGAAAGTACAATAAAATACTTACTGGTCCTTGTCTTTACAAGGTTCCAGCGCCGTTTCGGTCCTCCTTACGCTTGCGAGACTGAAATTCCGACTTGCCGACTTACACTGGGCTCGGTGTGAAATGGAAGTTGCTTTTACACTGTAAAGTTGGCCACACACATGAGATGGCAGTCGAGCAAACCATGCTGCAGCCAATGTTTTGACCGGCAGCTATCTCAGCTGACTCTCCGATACACAGGAGCTCTCATTTAGCTGAGTGCTCCTGGGTTCTCTATGAAAAAGCTGCCGATTTTCCCATAAAGTCAGTAGCCGCCCCTATAGACATTAGACTGTTGGCCGAACCTGTCATTATTGGCAGGTTTGGCTGACATTAGTCTGTCACAAAGTCCTATGGAGGCTCCATAGTCTTATGTTATAAGGCTACATTCACACGTTCAGTATTTTACACCAGTATTTGTAAGTCAAAACGAGAAATGGGTGAAATATGCAGAAGTGATGAAGTGTTTCTATTACACTTTTCCTCTGATTGTTCCTCTCCTGGTTTTGGCTTACCAATACTGAGGTAAAATACTGATTGTGTGAGCGTGGCCTAAAAGAAACTTCCGGCTCACACACAAACCCCGATGTGATCCAGAGAGTTGAAATTTCAGCCACATGAACAAGAAGAGGACCAGAGACGCTATAACCTGGACAAGATGGTAATCGGCAGGTTTATTATTCCACTTACGATACACATGTAGACAGTTTTAGCAAATAAAAAAATTCTTGGGAGTATTTTTTTTTAACATATTGGTAGTCTTAAGTGGATTATTGAAATAACCTTTCCTCATATTAGATTTTCTAGGGCCATCCATGGCCTTGTGCCGTCCATGGCCTCGTGCCACCATACCCTCCGGGAATCCTATACAGTTACCCCAACCGTAGTGTAATAGTGACAAAACCCATAGATGGCCCACTGGAAGCATACCCCTTGATGAAACTTTACGACCATACTTTTCCTACTGTAATGGAGGCAGCTCTTGTCATTTATGTCCTCCAGAGAACACCACCCCAAGAAACACCACTATAGAGTATTTGAGCAGTGAGCATCATAGTCCCCTAAAAGGCTCGTTATCATTATGTTCACATTAAAAAAAAAATCTGTGTTAAAAAAGCCACAAGTATTTCAACTGGAAATTGTTTCAGTCAAATTTCCATTTTTGGTGGAGTCTTTTGGCTAAAGAATTTCAGTGGTTTTTAAGTGTTTTTTTTGTTTTGTTTTTTTTTGTTTCTGAACCGTTTTTGCGGCCTTTTGTTTGAACAGTGCCTAGTTTGGTGTAGATTCCATCAGGATCCACTTCAAAGAAGTGATCCACATTTTTTTTTTCATTAGAAAGCAAAAACGCAAAACAATCCATTTATGAACAGCAAAATCTATTTCCTATAGAAATCAATATTAAGATATTTTCAAGTGATTTTTGAGGAAGATTTTAGAGCAGATCAACAATTTAAAAACTAAAAAAAAAATCTAAAAAATGCCTACAAGCAGATTTCCAACATACTGGAGAAATTCTTGATATCGAACAGTGTGCACTGTCAGGATTCTGGTGGGCAGTCCGGTAACTGCAAGTTTTGAATTTCCATACTTCCAACCACATTCCAACTAGACGTGTCTGGCCTTGCTCAATTCCCTTGTCTTGAGGGAGTTCGCACACGTCTAGTCAACACATGACTGCATGTATGCAAATCACATGCTTGTGCCAGAATGCTCCCTGTGCCGGCATATGAGAATCCTGGCACAAGTCTGCAGTCATATAGAGTAACTGCAGACTTGAACCCCAAGCCTGTACAACACCTTCAATGAATCCCATTGACTTAAAAAGGTGGCCATATGTTCAGTCATGGTGTCTGCCCTTTCACCACAAAATTACCACTGCCTGTTACATAGTAACATAGTAACATAGTTAGTAAGGCCGAAAAAAGACATTTGTCCATCCAGTTCAGCCTATATTCCATCATAATAAATCCCCAGATCTACGTCCTTCTACAGAACCTAATTGTATGATACAATATTGTTCTGCTCCAGGAAGACATCCAGGCCTCTCTTGAACCCCTCGACTGAGTTAGCCATCACCACCTCCTCAGGCAAGCAATTCCAGATTCTCACTGCCCTAACAGTAAAGAATCCTCTTCTATGTTGGTGGAAAAACCTTCTCTCCTCCAGACGCAAAGAATGCCCCCTTGTGCCCGTCACCTTCCTTGGTATAAACAGATCCTCAGCGAGATATTTGTATTGTCCCCTTATATACTTATACATGGTTATTAGATCGCCCCTCAGTCGTCTTTTTTCTAGACTAAATAATCCTAATTTCGCTAATCTATCTGGGTATTGTAGTTCTCCCATCCCCTTTATTAATTTTGTTGCCCTCCTTTGTACTCTCTCTAGTTCCATTATATCCTTCCTGAGCACCGGTGCCCAAAACTGGACACAGTACTCCATGTGCGGTCTAACTAGGGATTTGTACAGAGGCAGTATAATGCTCTCATCATGTGTATCCAGACCTCTTTTAATGCACCCCATGATCCTGTTTGCCTTGGCAGCTGCTGCCTGGCACTGGCTGCTCCAGGTAAGTTTATCATTAACTAGGATCCCCAAGTCCTTCTCCCTGTCAGATTTACCCAGTGGTTTCCCGTTCAGTGTGTAATGGTGACATTGATTCCTTCTTCCCATGTGTATAACCTTACATTTATCATTGTTAAACCTCATCTGCCACCTTTCAGCCCAAGTTTCCAACTTATCCAGATCCATCTGTAGCAGAATACTATCTTCTCTTGTATTAACTGCTTTACATAGTTTTGTATCATCTGCAAATATCGATATTTTACTGTGTAAACCTTCTACCAGATCATTAATGAATATGTTGAAGAGAACAGGTCCCAATACTGACCCCTGCGGTACCCCACTGGTCACAGCGACCCAGTTAGAGACTATACCATTTATAACCACCCTCTGCTTTTCATCACTAAGCCAGTTACTAACCCATTTACACACATTTTCCCCCAGACCAAGCATTCTCATTTTGTGTACCAACCTCTTGTGCGGCACGGTATCAAACGCTTTGGAAAAATCGAGATATACCACGTCCAATGACTCACCGTGGTCCAGCCTATAGCTTACCTCTTCATAAAAACTGATTAGATTGGTTTGACAGGAGCGATTTCTCATAAACCCATGCTGATATGGAGTTAAACAGTTATTCTCATTGAGATAATCCAGAATAACATCCCTCAGAAACCCTTCAAATATTTTACCAACAATAGAGGTTAGACTTACTGGCCTATAATTTCCAGGTTCACTTTTAGAGCCCTTTTTGAATATTGGCACCACATTTGCTATGCGCCAATCCTGCGGAACAGACCCTGTCGCTATAGAGTCCCTAGTTGCACTTCTTTTTTTTTTTTTCTGGCAAATTTGGCAAAATCTGACTCCAAAATGGAAATAAGAGCCTGGGCAATGCTAGGGGTGACTGGAATCCCCTTCTGCCCCATGTCCGTGGTAGTAAACATGCACGCTAGATCGACCTGAACATGCATGTTTTCTGGGGTAGTTGGATAGTTAGCAGGTGGACTATGGGCCCTATTAAATATGAAGGCTATAACCACTTGTCACAAATGTGTACAATACATGAGCGCAAAAAAGTAGTGAAGCCTTAAATAAATATCATTTTTTTTTTATATATATTAATACTGATACTTTTTCCTGTGTGATGCTTGTCGCCTTCTCATGGTAGAATTGATTGCACGGAAAATTTTGAATGTCACCTTTTATAGGATGTAAATAAAAGTTAAAATTGCGTGAAATTAAAAATGCCGTCCCTCTCGGCCTTGTTTTGCCAGTTGGAAAGGTCAGAATAGTACAGTATAGTCAATTATCATCGTAGACGGGGAGGGGAAGTAATGTTCCACTTTAGGTTACAGGAACTGCAGCTCCCTTATGTAATTCTGCTATTACTGCCTCTAGAAAGAGAACAGGAAAGTGGCGAGAGACGTTCCCATCCATATAAAAATCATCCAATTTTCATCACCAAAAATCGACCATTTTTTCATCTGTACGGCAATCCATTTTTATACATCAGCAGTGAATAAAATTTTTCAAGACAAAAAAATGTTTCCTATGGCAATAATGGTAATGTATCTGTAAAAAAAAAAAAGAAATGATGCCATATAAAGTATGCAGGGACTAATCCTGATGAAAGAAGTATAATGCAGAATTAAAGTGAATGTAGTTCCCTGATATGGAGGTGTTTTTGATGCACCCTTGGACTTAAGGGGTTTTTCCAGAACTATTTTTTTTTTTTTTACTATTGGTGTAAGAACTACCAGGCAGGTAGTTGCTCACTACCTTCCTGTTCCACCCGGCGCCAGCTCAGAGTGGTCACTAAACACTCCGGCCTGCTATTCTGCTGCTGCGCATCTACAGAGCAGCTCTTCTTCTTCCAGGCTGCTCTGTCGACAAGGTTTGACTGCTGATTGTCAGTTGGCTCCCCACAGTTAGACTGCGGGGAGCCGGCTGTGAGTCATCACTGCATCGGCAGTCACGCCTTGTCAACAGAGCAGAGCGGAAGAGAAGCAGCTGCTCTGTCAACATAACATCAGCGAAAGCCGCAGGATCGCCAGTAGGAGAGGTCTGTGACCGCTGTCAGCCGGCAGAGATCGGCGGTGGGAAGAACAGGCAGGTAGTTAGAAACATAAGGCCCATAGAAAAAAGAAAAGATGGTCCCGAATAATCCCTTTAATTGCTGATTATGTAACTTTCTATATAGAGATACTTGGATCATTTCAATAAAACAATCCTCTTTCTTGTAACTGCATGTAATCTTTACATAAGAATAACCAATTCTATGTCAGGCTTTTTTAATGATATTTTTGTATGAGTGTTATTATGTGTAAGTTTGTACATCATCCCCTAAGAACAATGCCATTCTTCTTTCTTGTCTCACACATTGGCACTACAATTTATTGCATGAAGGCAGTACAGGTCACTTTCTCCTACAGGATCGGTACTTTCCTTTCCTGCTGTTCCCTTGGTCCCCGCTGATCGTTGTTTTCTCCGATGCAGAAATGATGTACCGTCGCAGCATTGTTGTGTTAGCTTTACTGGCACCACTGCAGCCAATCATTCGCTACCATTGTCATGTGCTGGAACTAAACAAAAAAGTAAAGTTTCATAGAACATATAGACCCTTGATTCACTTTGTACGCCAGCCTTGATGAAGAGTGTCCACTTAATGAATTTGGTGCGTTTTTCAGCCGCTACATGCCATGGCAAGGAATTTACGCCAGTCAGTAACTAGAGTATACTTCTGTAGTCATTTACGATGCACTTTTGGCATAAACGATGATGATTTTTCGTCGCTCTCTTTCATGCCACGCTCCTCCTGACTAAGTTTAAGCCACTTTTTCAAAGGTGGATGGACCTGGCCGGGCGCGACTGACATAAGAAAATGCTAAAAATCACAACATTTTTGCACAACTACAAGTTGTGAAAAATATTGCAATGTTTTGTGTAGTTTTACATCTGAAAACTTCTTGATTGGGGTCAACATTGTGGAGATTTGGTTGAGGTTTGCGTATTTTGTATAATGTGTCTACTAACCAGATCTATTTTGATCTTTGTCCCATTTGTAGCCGATCCCTCGTCCTCCTGTTCCCTCACACAAAGTGCCTCCATACAAAGCTGTCTCTGCTCGCTTACGGCCCTTTGCCTTCTCACAAAGCACACCCATTGGCCTTGACAGAGTTGGACGTAAGCGGACTGTACGGATTTCTAACAGTAAGTTTTTACTCTTTATTTTTGTCCTTTTTTTATTTTTAAAGGGGTTTCTGGAAGTTGTTTGTTTTTAATCACGCTACATCCGAACATTTTGTATTTTTGTAAATACAGTTTTAAAATAAGCCCTCCTCCTCCTACCATTAAAGTTTTTATTTTCTTAATATATTGCAGTCATCATATTGTATAGCACTGTGTACTTACAATTGCTCATTTTACCTTTCTACCCTGCTAATTCCTCTCTCTTCTCTGTTTTATGTAGAAACAGGAAGTCTCTTGTCCCTGCATTTATCATTCCCCTCTTCAACTCATAACCCAGCTGTTCCCCCCCCCCCCCCTTCCCCTGCCAGGGACTTTTGCAGTGACTCACCACTCGTACAGGGAAAATTGACCTCCTGTGTCTACATAGAGCTTAGAAGGGTTCAGCAAGTCAGTTATTAATCATGTGATGTCATAGACCTAATGGAAAAGAGAAGAATTAGCTGGGTAGAAAGGTAGAATGAGCAATTGTAAGTACACAGTGCTGTTCAATATGGTGACTGCAATATATTAAGAGGATAAAAACGTTGAAGGGAGGAGGGCTTCTTTAATCATGTACCGATCCACTGTTCTCACTCTAGGTCACATAATGCTTGGTCCCCTCTACACGCAATGTGCCCAATCACATGCACTTAATTTTCCCTTGCTCAAGCCTTCTCCCAACATATGTGTTGTCATAATTCATGTCACATATATGTGTAGGCGGAAGCTTTTTTACCACACTAGAGCAGTTCAAACTACAAATGTACTGTGAGAAAGTAATGGTAAAATACCACTAGAATATAAAATTATTACCAAAAATACCAGATTAACTTATTCTAATCATAATTCCTAGCGTGAGTTGTTGTCTGAAGCTGAACTGCATAAATACGGAAGTTGTATGTTTAGTCAACGTTAACACAATTTTTGGGGTTTCTTCAAGAGGTGCCAACAACTACTACCCTCCCACCTTCTGAGATCCACCACATATTGAAATGGCATTGGTAGGGCTTCTTGTAAGACACGAGTAAAGAGTGAAGTAGTTGTGGGTTTTCCAGAACCCTTTAGCTCCATCTCCTTTGCTATTGTGTAGACAGAACAAATGCAGTTTTTCCCAACAAACTACATTGCAGGCAATTAAGACGCTGGAGGTTTGGATCAAGTGTCATGTAAAAAAAGGTTAAAGGGCATCTGTCCGTAGGATCAACCTTCCAAAGCCGTCAACATTGACATGTAGGTCATAGGAAGCTGGATCAAATGATACCTTGACATCTGTAAACCGCTGAATGGTTCCTGAGAAATCTGTTTTTCAAATATGCAAATGAGCTGAAAAGATCTGTGTCAGAGTAGGATCTTCTTTACAGATCTTTTCCGCTCATTTACATATTTGATAAACCTAGATTTCTCAGGAACCATTCAACGGATTACAGATATTAAGGTATCATTTGACTCCACTTTCTATGACTTACGTGCCCCTGTAGATGGCATAGGGGGGTTGGTCCTATTGACATGTTCCCTTTAAGGGAAAAAAAAATACATTGGCCTTCCATCCGGAGTGGTACAAGTTGGAGCAGAATATTAAATATTAAGGGGAACAGTATTTTAGTTGTGGTGCCCCGCTTGTGACAGTGAAGCAAGGGAGAAAAATAAAAAAAAAATATATAAATATTATATATACATATACATATTGACTAAGCTATACAGTTTTAAGTCTCGTCATCTATCAGTCAATGCTTTTTGCTAGGCGTCTACTGGGTTCACTAAAAGAAATGATGTTTGCGGATTAGTTATTAAGCAATGTGCTCCTGGTCTATAGCAATTCTGAGTAAATTGTATTTTGTACATCTGCTTTGTGGTTGAAACCTTCATTGTCAGATTTTCTTTCACTTCCAAACTATATCTGAGTTAAAGGAGGAGTCTTCCAACCCTTATTGAGTGCAGAAACCCCCGGCAAACTGCCCCCGTCACCAGAGGGCGCTGCAGCCAGCCATTCGCTGGCTTTGGAGTTGCTGATTTAGGGGAAATGTAATTTTATATGTCGGTGATGTAATAGGCTGGAGTCCTTGAGTGCAAAAGCTTCTCTTAGTGAGGGAGGGGAGAACCCTCTGAAAATATTTAAATAGGTTGTGTCTGATGATGGTTATATAGCACGTCTGCCGCATGTGCATCACCTAGTGGAGTAGAAATCCACTTTAGAAACTATATGCAAATGAGGCTTGAAGTGCTCTTGGCGGGAGGGAGCACTAATTGCCACGGTTCTCCGCTCCATACTGAGTCTAAGGCTACGACCACACTATCAATATTTTACATCCGTATCTGTAAGCCAAAAGCAGGAGAGGAACAGAGGAAAAGTATAATAGAAACACGTCACCACTTCTGCATTTATCACCCACTCCTGGTTTTGGCTTACAAATACTGAGGTAAAATACTGATAGTATGACCACAGCCTAACTCTGCCCTCCATTAGGCGACCAACGTGCTGCACCAGTGATATCTGTCAATCACTTAACGGAGGGCGGAATTAGGCTGAGAATGGAGCAGAGAGTCAAGGCAGTGGAAGTGCTCCCTCCTGCCCACAGCACTTCCAATCTCATTTGCATATCATTCCTAAAGTGGATGTCTCTGCAACGGAGCAGTGTTTTCGCTTACCAAAGGCATGGATTCATTAGATTTTATTTTAAGGGGAATTAGATAAATGTTTTGGGTTTAAGGGTATGTGCTTGCTTATGTCTTTTCAGGTGGATTCTGTCTAGAACCTGCCTGAAAAAGCAATAAAGAATGAACATATGCACAGCCAGCTGTATTGACATTTCTTTGCATATGTTCAGTCTATTTAAACTTCGTTTAAAGAAAAGAACCACTGAGCGGTTTTTTTTTTTATTTTTATTCTGGCGCTGGAGTGATGATTCTAATGAAAGGTCCCTACATTCAGTCTTATACTCCCCCTCTGGCATCTTAATTTTTTTTTTTAGGCGCCACTCCGGTTCTGCGGTAACATCTGGTGACCGCAAGTTCTGACTGGCCAGACGTCAGAAATTACATCACTATCTCCCAATGCATGTCCATGAGAACCAGAACGAGGCTAGAACGAGGGCAGATCAAGGCTAGAACAATGCCAGGGCGAGGCCAGGACAAGGCCAGAACAAGGCTAGAACGATGCCAGGATGAGGCCCGAACAAGGCTAGAACGATGCCAGAACGAGGCCAGATCAAGGCTTGAACAATGCCAGGGCGAGGCCAGAACAAGGCTAGAACGATGCCAGGATGAGGCCAGAACAAGGCTATGACGATGCCAGGATGAGGCCAGAACGAGGCCAGATCAAGGCTTGAACAATGCCAGGGCGAGGCCAGGACAAGGCTAGAACGATGCCAGGATGAGGCCAGAACAAGGCTAGAACGATGCCAGGATGAGGCCAGAACGAGGCTAGAACGAGGCCAGATCAAGGCCAGAACAAGGCTAGAACGATGCCAGGATGAGGCCAGAACAATGCCAGAACGAGGCCAGGACGATGCCAGAACAAGGCTAGAACAATGCCAGGGCAAGGCCAGGACGAGGCTTTCGTGGACTTATATATAGTTGTGAGCTACGGCTCACTCCATGAAATGCTGGAAAGATCTGGCAGGTGACAAACCACCGGAGACTGATGGGAGCGGCGGTGATAAAGCGTGAAGACTGCGGCAGTTGAGTATAGGAGTAGGGTCAGGGAGCAGCCGTGAGACATGCAGGTTGGGGAACTCGAGCATATTTTTCGAGCACGCCGAACTCACCCGGTTAGCACCAAGCATGCTCCGATAACACCATATCAGAGAACGTTCGCTCATCACTACTGTTTGGCACTGCGTGCTCTTCTTTCTTTCAATATCCTACCTACGAAATGCAAAATATCCCTTTTGAAGGCATAAAAATAACAAAAACCCTTAAAACCAATTAGAAAATCTAAAGTTTAAAATCTATCTATCTATCTATCTTGAAGTGGATGCCGATGATGCTAGGAGTTCATCTCCGGCTCCTTCCGCTTTATAGTCCGGTTGGCAGCAGAGCCGGCTCGTAGACTGCATTCATATTGATGTTTAGTGTTTTCGCTTCCTCCCTAAGGGTACCCCACGGTGTCGTCATTTTAGCAGCCAAATTTGCAGCAGCACATAACGTTGATCTGTCAGTTCCCTCCTAGTGTCTGGCCTGAACTGCAGGCGTGGAGGATGGAGGCAATGAATAAGCTCTTTCCACAGCCGGCTTGTGGCAGCAGCCTCTCATGTTGACTGAGTGTCTTTCCCCTTTTTTTGGTACCTGCTGTATATTTGTTTTTGGCTTAGTTTTGTGCATTTTTCCTTTTTTTCCTATAAAAGCATGGTGGCCAGAGGGGAAATGGCCCGATTCTGGAGCCTGGAAAGCCTTCATACGGGTAGGTGTGCGGATGCTGGTGTTTGTCTGCCTTTTGGGAAGTAGTTGGGGTAGACGAGAATTCGGGTACTTGGGATGTGGGCTCTGCTGATATGTGCTGCACATGGAGGCGCTGCAGACAGCCGGCGGGAGCCAGAAACCGGGATTAGGATTTGAGCCTTGCGTTAACTGCAGGGAACATCTCGCTCTACAGAAAGGGAAGAGGAGAATCAATTACTGTTCTAATTCCAGATTCCATATCCACATTATTCAGGAAAGTCCAGACGTCTGCACACTTTTAACCCTTTCCCTGGTGCATTATTGGGAATCTGAAGAATTGTAAGCGTATGATAAATTGTGAAGTAACCGGCTCCTTGGCCAGAATATTACAGAGCCCAAAAATGAATGAATATTTATTTATTTTACTCACTCATGTAGCGCCATTAATTCCCCAGCGCTTTACAGACATTATCATCACTGTCCCCATTGGGGCTCACAGTCTAAATACCCTGTCAGTATATCTTTTGGATGTGGAGGAAACCCAGCAGACACGGGGAGAACATACAAACTCCTTAGAGATGCTGTCCTTGATGGGATTTGAACCCAGGGCCCCAGCGCTGCTAGGCTGCATTGCTAACCACAGGAGCTAGCCGCAGATACACTTTATATTTCTCAAACCTTTAAAGAATTATATAGTGCAAACATATTCTACAGCACTTTACTATAAGTAAAATTATTGTTTTTTATTTTATAAATAATATGTTTGGAAATTCCTAAAATTAAGATGAACTTTATCCCCTAGCCATCCAGTAATGATGATATACAAGGTGATGGGGGATGTCTAATTCATCATCTATCATACATCAGGCTCCTGTTTTACTGCAGCAGTCTGTATTCTGTCGGTAGCACTGATAGACTCAAGTGATGGGTATTCAGCGTGTGAAATTGTCAGCCGCTTTGTATGTAATTATTGCACTTAAAGAGGCGGCGCAACATATATATATATATATATATATGCATTGTGATTACTCGCTAATCCTGCCCCCTGCACAGTAGCTCCGCCACCCACCACATCACCACACAAAATCCTGCCCCCCACCTCATTACCACACACAATCTTGCCCCCCAACCCATCACCACACACAATCACGCCCCCCCCAGCCCATCACCACACACAATCCCGCCCCCAACCCAGTAAGTTCCAGATTGGACCAAGGGAACCCAGTGGATGTAGTGTATATGGACTTTTCAAAAGCTTTTGATACGGTGCCACACAAAAGGTTGATACATAAAATGAGAATAATGGGGATAGGGGAAAATATGTGCAAGTGGGTTGAGAGCTGGCTCAGGGATAGGAAACAAAGGGTGGTTATTAATGGAACACACTCGGACTGGGTAGCGGTTAGCAGTGGGGTACCACAGGGGTCAGTATTGGGCCCTCTACTTTTTAACATATTAATGACCTTGTAGGGGGCATTCAGAGTAGAATTTCAATATTTGCAGATGACACTAAACTCTGCAGCGTAATCAATACAGAGGAGGACAATTTTATATTACAGGATGATTTATGTAAACTAGAAGCTTGGGCTGATAAATGGCAAATGAGCTTTAATGGGGATAAATGTAAGGTCATGCACTTGGGTAGAAGTAATAAGATGTATAATTATGTGCTTAATTCTAAAACTCTGGGCAAAACCGTCAATGAAAAAGACCTGGGTGTATGGGTGGATGACAAACTTAAATTCAGTGGCCAGTGTCAGGCAGCGGCTACAAAGGCAAATAAAATAATGGGATGCATTAAAAGAGGCATAGATGCTCATGAGGAGAATATAATTTTACCTCTATACAAGTCACTAGTTAGACCACACTTAGAATACTGTGCACAGTTCTGGTCTCCGGTGTTTAAGAGGAAAATCCGAACAACGATACAGTAGCTGATCGACAACAACAATATCGACAAAATCGTAAGATTGGTTATCAACAACGAACACCTGAGCAGATTGATAAGGACATATACAGTGGGGCAAAAAAGTATTTAGTCAGTCAGCAATAGTGCAAGTTCCACCACTTAAAAAGATGAGAGGCGTCTGTAATTTACATCATAGGTAGACCTCAACTATGGGAAACAAACTGAGAAAAAAAAATCCAGAAAATCACATTGTCTGTTTTTTTATAATTTTTTTTGCATTTTATGGTGGAAAATAAGTATTTGGTCAGAAACAAACAATCAAGATTTATGGCTCTCACAGACCTGTAACTTATTCTTTAAGAGTCTCCTCTTTCCTCCACTCATTACCTGTAGTAATGGCACCTGTTTAAACTTGTTATCAGTATAAAAAGACACCTGTGCACACCCTCAAACAGTCTGACTCCAAACTCCACTATGGTGAAGACCAAAGAGCTGTCAAAGGACACCAGAAACAAAATTGTAGCCCTGCACCAGGCTGGGAAGACTGAATCTGCAATAGCCAACCAGCTTGGAGTGAAGAAATCAACAGTGGGAGCAATAATTAGAAAATGGAAGACATACAAGACCACTGATAATCTCCCTTGATCTGGGGCTCCACGCAAAATCCCACCCCGTGGGGTCAGAATGATCACAAGAACGGTGAGCAAAAATCCTAGAACCACGCGGGGGGACCTAGTGAATGAACTGCAGAGAGCTGGGACCAATGTAACAAGGCCTACCATAAGTAACACACTACGCCACCATGGACTCAGATCCTGCAGTGCCAGACGTGTCCCACTGCTTAAGCCAGTACATGTCCGGGCCCGTCTGAAGTTTGCTAGAGCGCATTTGGATGATCCAGAGGAGTTTTGGGAGAATGTCCTATGGTCTGATGAAACCAAACTGGAACTGTTTGGTAGAAACACAACTTGTCGTGTTTGGAGGAAAAAGAATACTGAGTTGCATCCATCAAACACCATACCTACTGTAAAGCATGGTGGTGGAAACATCATGCTTTGGGGCTGTTTCTCTGCAAAGGGGCCAGGACGACTGATCCGGGTACATGAAAGAATGAATGGGGCCATGTATTGTGAGATTTTGAGTGCAAACCTCCTTCCATCAGCAAGGGCATTGAAGATGAAACGTGGCTGGGTCTTTCAACATGACAATGATCCAAAGCACACCGCCAGGGCAACGAAGGAGTGGCTTCGTAAGAAGCATTTCAAGGTCCTGGAGTGGCCTAGCCAGTCTCCAGATCTCAACCCTATATAAAACCTTTGGAGGGAGTTGAAAGTCCGTGTTGGCAAGCGAAAAGCCAAAAATATCACTGCTCTAGAGGAGATCTGCATGGAGGAATGGGCCAACATACCAACAACAGTGTGTGGCAACCTTGTGAAGACTTACAGAAAACGTTTGACCTCTGTCATTGCCAACAAAGGATATATTACAAAGTATTGAGATGAAATTTTGTTTCTGACCAAATACTTATTTTCCACCATAATATGCAAATAAAATGATAAAAAAACAGACAATGTGATTTTCTGGATTTTTTTTTCTCAGTTTGTCTCCCATAGTTGAGGTCTACCTATGATGTAAATTACAGACACCTCTCATCTTTTTAAGTGGTGGAACTTGCACTATTGCTGACTGACTAAATACTTTTTTGCCCCACTGTATATGTATTTTTTTTTTTTTTTAGTGATAGACAACCCCTTAAAATAATATAAGATATACATCATCCACTACTGTTCATTTTAATTTTACACTAGTAAATAAATTAATAAAATACAGCATTTTAAGCATTGTAATATTGAGAATGCAGGAATCATGAGCTTCCTGACAGATGTGCTCCATAGAGAATTAGGAAGCAATCCATAATCCCGGGTGCGGTGCGCCGAGCGCTCATTACTGGGCTACTGCCAGGCTGGGTCTCGTATCTCCACAAATGATCCCCGGTGGCATCTTTTCTGCAGGTAGAAATGAAGTGGAACAAATGGTTTTCACGGCATCTGCTCTACGAGGCACGTGCGAGGCTTTTGGCTTCATACCTCTCATGGCTGATATTACAGCTGCAGGTGGCACATTGCACTTAGTCATGCAGTGAGAAGTCTTTGTCTGGGGTCAGTTTTGAAGGTTACATAGAAACTTTTGAACTATTGAGAATAGTCTTATTTCAGGCCGAAGATCTATTGCTCTGCTGCTACCCAGGGTTGGACTGGCCCACCAGTCTGACATTGTTGCTGCCTGTCCATTAGCTTGGAGCTAATCCAATTGTCTCCTCAGTCTTGTCACTAACCCCTAATGAATGAATAGGTTGTATTCCCCTGATCAGGACGCTGTCAAAATCCCATCTACATGAGTTTCTGGAGGGAAGGCTTTTTTGGATACACACCATTGATCAACAGCAGGAGGCGGTTAGTTGGTTATTTGGACATCAAAGTTGTTTCACAATAGATAGTAATAGTAATTCTTGCAAGCTTTTTTTTCTTTTTTCCTGGACCGGACCCCTTCCTCACCCCCCCCCCCCAAAAAAAAAAGAAAAAACACATTGAAAGCTGTGTGTGCACATGCCCTTAGTGTTCTCACCCACAACAATTCCCCTTTCATGACCCCCATACAGTATGCTGTCCCCCAAAAATGGCCCTCACCCAGTATGTTACCCCTACTGTGAATTACTCCAGACCATTTGCCTCCCACCTGCACAGTACGATTCCCCAAAGGTGCCTGCCAATGCAGTATAATGCAGATACCATTGAAATCCATAGCAGCATAATATAGAGGCAGAGAACCTGGGTTGCTTGCTGTAGTTTTGATAGAATCACTGTTTTATCAGAAGATTCACTAGAGGACTAGTAAACTTGCTGCCATGTAGTCTTCGATAACCCCATCCCTACCACTGATTGGCTGCTTTCTGCCTATGCACAGTGTACACGCCGAAAGCTGCCAATCAGTGGTGTGGGCGGGGTTACACAGAGCTCAGCATTCAGAGAACTGCTAGATCTTCAGCAGATAAAACAGGGATTTTCTCAAAATGACAGCAAGCAGCCCAGTAGGTTGGAATCTGGGTCTCTGTCTCTACATAATGCTGCTCTCGCCGGTGACGTGCAGGCACTGTGTGGCACCTTGATTCCACAAACAGTGCCACTCCTGCTTACAGGTTGTGTCTGGTATTACAATTGGATTACCCAGACTTAGATTACCCAGACGGGTAAATAAGGCCTATTTTAAGGGATGCAATAAAATGTGACTTTTATTAAATTTCAATTAAAGTGGTCTATAATGTTAAAAATTGCTGAAGTGATCTTGTATTAATTAATTTCATATGAAATCATATTTTTCAGTTTAGCAAATCCTATTTATTTTGCTAGTTATTTTAAACAACTTGTTAGTACTAGTCTATCCTAAGCAACCACGGTGCATGCAGTCCATGGCACAACAAAGGACCATTATGATGAGTATCATTAGTAGTGTCGACAAGATTCACTAGAGTGACTAATATCCATTCATAACTACCTCAACAAGTTTCGCCTTAATAGGCTTCCTCAGGAGACTGGGGCTATAATTTCCATCTTTAGAGGGGTTTTTACACATACTAATTATGTGGTATTACAGATAGATGCCATTCGCTTCAATAGAGCCTGGCTGCAATAGTGACTGTGTCTATTTAATAAGCGAATGCCTCCTCAGAGGACTGGGACTGTTGGAAGCTTCAATTTTACAAGTCACTAACGACTTGTAGGATCGCTGCTTCCAACAGGTGGCATTGTAGAGTTCAAGTCCTCTTCCTCTCTAAAGAGGCAGTTTGCATATTAAATTTCCCAGAGGAGCATTGCTCTTTAGGAGACTACTTTCCTCACGCTGACGAGACGTGTGTGTGTACTGCAGCGGCATTTTATCTTCTGGCTTTCTGTAATCGACTGTCCAGTAACGGATTACTTTACTGTCATTTCCAGTTTTAATTACCTGTGTGTTGTATAAAGTCTAGATTCCTGCAGCTTGTGGTTTTATGGTCACATTCGATATGACTTTATTGTGCAATCACTGACCGAAGATTCGGCTTTGTGTGTCAAAATATCACATCATCTATGGCACTTTTCATAGTAAACAGGGCTATTATTATTATAATTATTATTATTATACATTTTTATAGCGCCATTTATTCTATGGCGCTTTACATGTAAAAAGGGGGCAAATATAGACAAATACAATTAAACATGAGCAAAAAACAAGGCATACAGCTACATAAGGAGGGGGAGGTCCCTGCCCGCGAGGGCTCACAGTCTGCAGGGGATGGGTGATGAAACACTAGGAGAGGGTAGAGCTGGTCATGCGGGGGTTCAGTAGACTCAGGAGCACTGCACGCTGTAGGCTTGTCAGAAGAGATGAGTCTTCAGGTTCTTTTTGAAGGTTTCTATGGTAGGCGAGAGTCTGATGTGTTGTGGTAGAGAGTTCCAGAGTATGGGGGAAGCACGGGAGAAGTCTTGGATGTGGTTGTGGGAAGAAGAGATGAGAGGGGAGTAGAGAAGGAGATCTTGAGAGGATCGAAGGTTGCGTGTAGGTAAGTACCAGGAGACCATGTCACAGATGTATGGAGGAGACAGGTTGTGGATGGCTTTGTATGTCATTGTAAGGGTTTTGAACTGGAGTCTCTGGGCGATAGGCCAGTGAAGGGCTTGGCATAGGGGAGAGGCTGGGGAATAGCGGGGAGACAGGTAGATTAGTCGGGCAGCAGAGTGTAGGATGGATTGGAGTGGTGCCAGAGTGCTTGAGGGGAGGCCAGAGAGTAGGATGTTGCAGTAGTCAAGGCGGGAGACGATAAGGGCATGCACTAGTGTTTTTGTGGTGTCGCGGTCAAGGAATGCACGGATCCGGGAGATATTTTTGAGTTTGAGATGGCAGGAGGAGGCAAAGGCTTGGATATGTGGCTTGAAAGAGAGGGCAGAGTTTGAGGATCACCCTGAGGCATCGGGCGTGTGGGACTGGAGAAAGTGAGCAGCCATTGACTTTGATAGTTAGGTCTGGTGAAGGGGTAGAGTGAGATGGGGGAAAGATGATGAATTCTGTTTAGTCCATGTTCAATTTTTGAAAGCGAACAGAAAAGAAGGCTGAGATAGCAGACAGACAGTGTGGGATTTTGGTAAGGAGGTGAGGTCAGGTCCGGATAGGTAGATCTACGTGTCATCAGCGTAGAGCTGATACTGCATACCGTGGGATCATATGAGCTGTCCCAGGCCGAAGGTTTAGATGAAGAAGAGTAGGGGTCCTAGAACAGAGCCTTGAGGAACACTGACAGACAAGGGGCGGAGTGAGGAGGTGGTGTGGGGGAAGGAGACACTGAATGTTCGGTCTGTCAGATATGATGAGATCCAGGATAGGACCAAGTCTGTGATGCCAAGAGATGAGAGGATCTGCAGCAAAAGGGAGTGGTCTACAGTGTCAAAGGCAAAAGACAGGTCCGGGAGACGGAGGGCAGAGTAGTGTCGCTTGCTCTTGACAGTTAGTAGGTCATTGGTGACTTTAGTTAGGGCAATCTCAGTTGAGTGGTGGGGTTGGAAGCCAGACTGTAACCGGTCAAAGAGGGAGCAGGAGGAGAGGTGGGAGGACAGTTCAAGATGGACATGTTGTTTCAGTAATTTTGAGGCATAAGGGATAAGAGATATCGGGCGATAGCTAGATACCGAGGATGGGTCGAAGGAGGGCTATCAAGGCTTCCACCTCACCTTTTTTTTTGAGGGTTGGAAGTCAATTCCAACCAGCGGATGTCCATGCCAACCAGTCCATATGGAGCGCCCGCCAGAGAACTGGGTACTCGGTACCGGGTCCGGTCGTTATTAAAGGGTTGGTCATGGTGGCTGCGACCCAGTCCGTGGCCCTGGGCACCCAAGTAAATGGGATAGTCTTTAAAGGGGATGTGAAAATAATAAAAGTTTGTGACACCACCTGTGTTACTCTGTTAGGGTGACCGATGCTGCTTAAAAGGGGTCCTCTGGAGGCGATGGTGCTGCAGCAAAGATAGTGTCACTTCCCACAGGTAAAGCGGGGTCCCCAGGGCTCCCGATGTATTTGGCCAGAGTGGTGTAGTGCCAGAATAAACAGAGGACACAGGGTTGCAATGTCTTTACCTGGTTTACTGTTGGCAGTCAGTTTCAGTCCAGGGTACTGGCAACAGGTGACGGTGGAGTCCAGGCAGCCGAGAAATGGTTTGAATCCCCTTGGTCAGGTCAGATTGGTAGCCTTCCACTATGTGCTGACTGATAGTCCCTTGCTGCCTGTGGCTTCCCTACAAGGTCCTCATTCCTCCCTGTCCTGGGACAGTACCTGCACGGTAGGCAACTTGAGCCGTTTCCTTGGGGTCTTTATTCACGGGGACTTCAGGCTCTGGACATTGCTGTACCTCAGGTGTAATGTGGACAATTCACTTTCAGTTTCCTGCCCTCCGGTTCTGCCGTGGGACTTGTAGTTCCTCACGACCTCGGGCTCCCAGTGCCCAGTTTCTAGCTTAGAGAGAGCCCACTCGCAGCTCTCCTCCAGCTCCTGATCTCTCCTGTGCTCCTTCACTGTCTGTCTGCTACAGACTAACTCCTCCTCCAGACAAGAATGTATATAGGGAAGTTCCCCTTCAACCTGGTTCAGAGCTCCCCCTTCTGGCCTGGAGTCAGAACGTATTGAATGTAAAGCTTACTTGCCAAAGGGATTCACCTCGTTTCCAGGCATGGCATCACCCTAGATCACCACCCGAGAGGAAGGCAATACCACTGTGGTACCTGAACTCCTGGGGTGCCACACATACATTGTCCATACATTACAAGAAGGTGTATTTTTTTCATTGGCTCCAGTTTCTAAATCTACGTTAACATTAAAGAAGATCTGTCACTTGCTAAAATAAAGTGAGCTAAATACTTTCGAAAAATCCCTGAGGTCAACTGATTCTTTTCCGCTTTGTGCTGCGTCACTCCATTGCAGAGATGTTCACATTTGTTTCTTTAGGACTTGGAGCGCACCATGTGAAGTCTCTGCTTGCAGTTCAACTGGCAATTTCTTTGGAGTCTTCGCTGGTGGTGTGCACTCTTACCTATTCCATACAGATGCTGCCAATCACAGTTCAGCAGTGTCTCAGACTGCTATATCAGCTGCTGCTGTGATCAATAATGTCTGGGAAGGAGTGGTGAAAGCGCACGCCCCCAGAGAAGATTCTGAAGAAACGTCCAGTTGAGCTGCAAATAGAGATTTCACATACGGTATATCAGAAAAAAACAAATGTGAATATCTCTGCAATGAAGTGGCGTAGTGAAAAACGTGAAAGAGTTGGAGAATCGGGGAATCTCAGGGATTCATCCAAAGTATTTAACTTTTTCTATTTGCGCAACTTACAGGTCCTCTTTAAGGTCTTATGGATGGATCTTAAGGCTCCCATACACAGTAGATTAAAACCAAAATTGTTCTACAGGATCGGCCATCTTCTGTGTGTGTGTAGTGGATTCCGACTTTGCCCCTCAAGACACTCTCCCAAGTGTATGTTCTAACTGGAAATAGGCTTCCATCAGAGGTCTGACAGGGATTTGCTCCTAAAACACATGCACACTCCGCCAAAGTGAGCGTGCCTGTGTATCTATGGTCAGTAAGAATAGCTGTAAATGGAACGGGATTGTCCAGTCAAAATTAGTAAAGGTATTGTTGTCTTGTCCTTTTAAATGTGTTGAGGTTTTTTAAAAACAAGAAGCTTAAAGGGACTGTCTGGGACTTTATACATTGATGGCTTATTCTTGGAATAATTCCTCAATATCTGATCAGTGGGGTGGGGGGGGGGTGAGACACCCGGTACAACTGCAGATCAACTGTTCCTGGTGTCGGTGGCAGCTGGAAGTGCCCAGCTCCATCATAGTGTCAGCGGCCACATTCTCCATATCCTCCCGCTAGTTAATTCAATAGAGGGCAGACGTGATATGCAGTACCGGGCCGCGACCACTATGAAGCAGATCGAAGTGTGTGTGCAATAATACATTATTATTCCAGTGAGTTCTGTAAGTAGGTATTAAAGGGGCTGGTTAGAAAAAAACTCATGGTAATAACCAGATCAGTATCTTCTGCACCTTCAGCGATCAGTTGTGATCTGAAAGGAATTACAGCAAGTGTTCAGTTTTCCTGTAGCGCCATCACAGGAGAGAAGTACTGCACAGGATAACGCAGGATTGCACAGGATAACGCAGGATTGCACAGGACAGGAAAATGGAATATTATACGGAACATATTACCTTTTTAATGACTTCCGATTATTTTTTTATATTTTTGTGTGTATTTTATATTTTTCAGCAAATTTTTTTCTTCAGCAAAACCTGATCTGTTGGCAGGAAAGATGCTGCAGAAAAAAGCATGTTTTTCGCTGCATTTTTTTTGTACATTTTTTTTGCTGCGGTGTTTGCATGCTGATAAAGTTTAGTATTGGGGGAAAAAAAGTCCTATTCTATAGAATCAGGTTTTGGCACAAAAAACACAGCAAAACCTGATACCACATGTAAAGCGCCATGGAATAAATGGCGCTATAACAATAAATAATAATAATAATACCTGCGTTTTTGGTGCATTTTTTTCAGCAATTTTTCACCACCCATTCATTTCAATGGGTGAAAAATGCTGAAAATACTGCAAGAAATGACATGCTCCATTGTGAAACAAACCATGTAAAGCACAAAATACTGAAAAACAAAAAAACAAGCTGTGTGCAGGAGATTTCTGAAATCTCATAGACTTTGCTAGTACTGTAAAACGCAGCTGAATATTTGCATAAAAAAAACGCCCAGTGTGAACTTAGCCTTAAACTCCAGAAAACTGTTCTCTTGTCGGTCTGAGCTGGAGATTGGTTCATGGATGTGTGTGGACATAAGTAACATCAGGAGTGGTTCACAAAAAGTTGGACATAGATTTTAGACAGCTGTTGGCCAACCTTTATTCTATGGACATCTTTTCTCGCACAACCCCCATTGACATCCATGCCCCTTTTAGCCGAGTGTGCACATTTTTAATGTATAAAGGGTGTAAAGGCTCGTATAAATGTTAGACTAACATTGGCTGCATCTGACAATCCAATGTATATGGGGGCATCCAGTCAATGCTTAGTGTTCCCGACTGTTGATCTTTGTGTGCTCCAGGAGAAAAGCCACCGCCAGAAGATTGTCATCTGCTGTTGAGAAACACTGGCTTAGATAATCTTAAATATGTTCATGTTTTAGTTTCCGTCTTGTGGCTCCTACACTAAATTAAATCCCCAGAGAACTTTATACTAATGGCACACATTAATTAGATGGGTGAATTTCAACCTGTTCTTGAACGCATATACAAGTCAATCGCTGGTTGTTTACTGACTGGTTTACACAGGCTGATTGGACCAGAAAAGCCCCTTTTACGATCATTCTGTCCCTATACAGCATCATGTTATCGACTGCCGTTAACTCTGATTTTCATGTTGAAGGTCTAATCACCCAAAGAAAGTTCTTTGCTCCATTGTTGGGTGATGGCCAGCATATACACAACTGCCAATAATCGGGAATGAACATCCCATGAACACTCGCTTGTCTAAATGGACCTCGAGGTGGATTATAAATTAGAAGATGGCAGCAGCTTCTGTTTTCTGATTGTGTATGGAAGTCCTCGGGGTCTATTGTAAACCAGGCTTTGTAGATTTGATATTTATTTAGGCCGCCCCCTTCCTCCTCCATAAACATTAAGATGCATGTTTTCCTGAGCCGAACGTGCATTAATGTGATTTAGAATACTGAATAGTCGTAGTTGAATCTCCAAGTTAGGATTATCTTGTCGATTATAATAAAAATCTGATTGCGATTTAATGAATATATAAACTCCACTATTGCTGTAAACGCTAATGTGAGGTAATTATTTTGCATTTTTTGATCAGAGCAAAAAACCCATCCAACCCCATCAAGGTGTACCTAATTATGGATGGTCCCTATCACTAGTGTCCTGCCTCTCCATGTGCCGAACCAGGCCTCATCTGAATGGGGTAAACCAGGCATAGCTTGCAATTAAAACCTTGTCTGGCAAGGATCTCTACTTAAGGCTGCTGAGCCCTGGAGGCCCACTTTCGCATGGGGCCCTGGTGCAATTTCTATGTTTGGACGCCCTTCAAGACATATCCAGTAAAGTACTGTAGTAGGGAGTAGTTTCATTTTCGGCCATAATGGTTTGTCCAAATCCTATGTAGTTTATCATGGAGAACTTTACTTAGAGAAGGTATTTAATACAGATATGTAGACCATACAATACACAGGGCTTGGCTTTATATAAAAGTGTTGAAAGTCTTTAGATGGCTAAATTCGACCATACACACTTTAGGTGGTTGTCAGCAGATCGCTTGGCCGACAGCCATCAAGTGCTACTGTGTTTTCTATGGGAAGGCCATCATCAGACATCACTCGCGACAGCTTATCTCAAGGAGAACAAAGTAATCGGCAATCTGAGATCTGACATGATCAACATCTCCTGCAATTATCAGTTGTCCAGGGCCCTCATACACATTAAACTGTCACTTAATCCATCTAAAGTATATTGTCAGGTTTGGGCCAACATTTGTCTAAGGGTACCGTCACACTATACGATTTACCTACGATCACGACCAGCGATATGACCTGGCTGTGATCGTAGGTAAATCGTAGTGTGGTCGCTGGGGAGCTGTCACACAGACAGCTCTCCAGCGACCAACGATGCCGAGGTCCCTGGGTAACCAGGGTAAACATCGGGTAACTAAGCGCAGGACCGCGCTTAGTAACCCGATGTTTACCCTGGTTACAAGCGTAAAACTTAAAAAAAAAACAAACAGCACATACTTACATTCTGGTGTCCGTCAGGTCCCTTGCCGTCTGCTTCCCGCACTCACTGACTGCCGGCCGTAAAGTGAAAGTGAAAGCACAGCCGCTGTGCTCTGCTTTCACTTTACGGCCGGCAGTCACAGTGCGGGAAGCAGACAGCAAGGGACCTGACGGACACCAGAATGTAAGTATGTGCTGTTTGTTTTTTTTTAGTTTTACGCTTGTAACCAGGGTAAACATCGGGTTACTAAGCGCGGCCCTGCGCTTAGTTACCCGATGTTTACCCTGGTTACAAGCGAACGCATCGCTGGATCGCATCGCTAGATCGGTGTCACACACACCGATCTAGCGATGACAGCGGGAGATCCAGCGATGAAAGAAAGTTCCAAACGATCTGCTACGACGTACGATTCTCAGCAGGATCCCTGATCGCTGCTGCGTGTCAGACACAGCGATATCGTAACGATATCGCTGGAACGTCACGAATCGTACCGTCGTAGCGATCGAAATGGTATAGTGTGACGGTACCCTAAGGTATTGGGGCCTTCATGTTCTGCCATCATTTTTTTAACAAAATTAAAGTCAACAGTTTGACTATTTGAGATCACCATTGTGTTCTTAAAGTTGATTATTTCTTAACCTACAGAAAGCACACCATAGAGTATGTATGTATTTATGTGTCCGGGACTTCATGGTGCAGTTTCTGCTGTTATACAGGATCACCAGTGTGAAGGTGCTTGACTAGAAAGTCAATGTGATGAAGTCTTGCCTCTTCATAACTGTGCTGACTTTTAGGGATTATCCGTCAGCCTCACGTATGCCAACTGAACAGAACTTGAAGCCAGATTGGAAACCTTTTCCATGAGTCACTTATTTATTGAATGGTTCTTCTGTAGTCTCTACTGATGGAGGAGCAGAGTCTACGACTTTGGTCGATGACAATGGCAGCGAGGAGGAGTACAGCTTTGATGATCGCTACCAGGCCAGTCCAAGATACCTACAGCCAGGAGGGGAGCAGCTGGCCATCAATGAGGTAGATAATAGTGTATTGTGATAGAAGATTGTAACGGGATGTTTTTGTTTGATACTCTTGGGCACCAATCCAAAACTTCTACTGTGTGTCATTTATAAAACTAGTAAAGAAAGGAGTATTTGAAATTGGATTTGCTTTTATGAGTTTAATAGTATGGTTGCATCGAATGTAGTATAATCTGCAGCCATAATAATTTTATTGATACAGTGGGGAAAATAAGTATTTGATACACTGCTGATTTTGCAAGTTTTCCCACCAACAAAGAATGGAGAGGTTTTTATCGTACGTACACTTCAACTGTGAGAGACAGAAACTTAAAAAAAAAATCCAAAAATCACATAGTATGGTTTTTAGATAATTAATTTGCATTTTAGTGCATTAAATAAGTTTGTAATACAGTAGAAAACAGAACTTAATATTTGGTATTGAAACCTTTCATTTTCAATTACAGAGGTTTCCTCTAGTTTTTGACCAAGTTTGCACACACTGCAGCAGGGACTTTGGCCCACTCTTCATACAGATCTTCTCCAGATCTTTCAGGTTTCAGGGCTGTCACTGGGCAACATTTGAGGTTCAACTCTCTCCAAATATTTTCTATTGCGTTCAGGGCTGGAGACTCGTTAGGCCACTTCAGGACCTTAAAATACTTCTAACGGAGCCACTCCTTAGTTGTCTTGACTGTGTGTTTCGGGTCATTGTCATGCTGAAAGATCCAGCCATGACCCATCTTCAATACTCTTACTGAGGGAAGGAGGTTGTAGGCCAAAATCTCATGATACATGACCCCATCCATCAATACGGTGCAGTCACCCTTTCCTCTTTGCAGAAAAGCACCCCCAAAATATGATGTTTCCCCCACCATGCTTCACGGGGCAGTGTTCTTGGGAATATACTCATCCTTATTCTTCCTCTTTCTCCAAACACGGCAAGTGGAGTTCATACCAAAAAGTTCTATTTTGGCCTCATCTGACCACATGACCTCCTCTAATACCTCCTCTGGATCATGTAGATCAGTGTTTCTCAAACTCCAGTCCTCACGGACCCCACAGGTCATGTTTTCAGGATTTCCATAGTGTTGCACAGGTGAGAGAATTCCTGAGGGCTTGATGAAACTTCCACCACCTGTGCAATACTAAGGAAATCCTGAAAACATGACCTGTGGGGTCCGTGAGGCCTGGAGTTTGGAAAACACTGATGTAGATGGTCATTGTGGAATTTCAAATGGGCCTGGACATTTGCTGGCATGAGCAGAGGGACTATGCGTTCCCTGCAGGATTTTAGTCCACGTCGGCATAGTGTGTTACTAACGATAGTGTTTTGAGACTGGTTGAAAGTGATTGACCAGGTCCTCCAGTGTAGTTCTGGGCTGATTCCTGACCTTTCTCAGAATCCTCCTTACCCCACGAGACGAGATCTTGCATGAAGCCCCACTGAGAAAAATTGACAGTCATCTTGTGTTTCTTCCATTTTCTAATATTTGTGCCAACAGTTGTTGCCTTCTCACCAAGCTGCTTGAATATTGTCCTGTAGCCCATGCCAGCTTTGTGCAGGTCTACAATTTTGTTCCTGGTGTCCTTAGACAGCTCTTAGGTCTTGGTCATGGTAAAGAGGTTGGAGTGTGACTGAGTGTGTGGACAGGTCTTTTATACAGGTAACAATTTCAAACAGGTTCAATTAATACAAGTAATGAGTGCAGAGTAGGAGGCTTCTTAAAGAAAAACAAACAGGTCTGTGAGAGCCAAGGTTCTTACTGGTTAGTAGGTGATTGAATACTTCATTTCATGCAATAAAATGGAATTTATTTTAAAAATCATACAACGTGATTTCTGGTATTTATTTTTAGATGCTCTCTCTGTCACAGTTGAAGTGTATCTACGATAAAAATTACACACCTCTCCATTCTTTGTAGGTGGGAAAACTTGCAAAATCGTCAGTGTATCAAATACTTATTTTCCCTACCTTACATACTTATTTTGCACATATTGAGATGCGTGGTCTATGAACGTTAGTTAGATTGTATTTTTCAGAGATTTGTTGATTTGAAATGTGGTTGAGAAGATGACTGTAAAGATTAATTTGGCTTGTGATTTCTGGAGTGGTGGGAATTGAACAGTTTGAAAAATAAGCTAATGAGTAAAGACCACCAGCACCCCATACAGTGTAGATAACTGTGTGCCGAACAAAGGTTTAAATGATGATTTGGCCAACAGCTATCTTGCCCACCCCTGCCTAAAATATGAACACTCACTCTGCTGGGCACTCCTGTGTTCTGTATAAGAGAGCCGCTGTCTGACATCGCTAGTGCTGGGGTATCTCTAAAGGAGAACTAAAGGATCGGCAATCTGAAATTGGACATGCTGGATCTCTTTCCCTCTGACCTCATCTTGGGAGCCCCCATAGACATCAGACTGTCTTCAGGATCTTCTGCTATTGGCAAGTTTGACCGTCGTTAGTCTGATGTGTATGGTAAACTTGCATCACACATCTCGCGGTGTCTTGAGGAAGAATATATTTGTACATTACCTCTAAAGTGTATGCTGTAAGCTCCCCTTAATTACCACACAAAAAGAATCTTCCTTCCATTCAGTGACTTCAAAATGTTTTGTGTTAGACTAGACGCCTTCTCACTGCTTTAATTGGGACATTAGTCATTTATTTTTTATGTATTTTCTTTCAGCTGATAAGTGATGGTAGCACAGTTTATGCAGAAGCATTATGGGATCATGTTACCATGGATGATCAGGAGTTGGCCTTCAAAGCTGGAGATGTCATACGAGTTCTTGAAGCTTCAAATAAGGACTGGTGGTGGGGGCGAATTGGAGATGCCGAAGCCTGGTTTCCAGCAAGTTTTGTAAGGGTAAGGAATCAACTGGCCACATAAATAAGATAGTGTCCAACTTTTCAATCTCAAAACCATGAAACTTGAGTTTAGTAATAAAATGTGTTACATATTTCTAGTTACGAGTGAATCAAGAAGATATCTCTGAAAACTCAGGTAGCCTTCATGATGAAGATCAAGACCCCGATATTGCTAAATATCGTCACAAGAGCACTGAAAACAAGGAGCAAATGCGAACAAATGTAATTCAAGAGATAATGAACACAGAACGGGTCTACATTAAACATTTGAAGGACATCTGCGAGGTAAAGTGCAGGCTTCTCTCGCCCCACCGCTAAACATACATCATACTTAGTCACTTAGTTTTATATGCAGGTTCCATTTTTTTCTGAATTTGTATTGGAGGAGGAAGTAATTTGTTTTTACAAGGCTCATGCAAAGTAACACATGTGCAATACAGGAATTTTAGAATTGCCTCAAGCAGATAGAGTTCTGGGGTGAGGTTTTCAATTAAAAATGCGCGATTCAGAAAATATCAATGAAGTCTCGGGTCTGTTCATTGGTTCTGACTAGCAAGGGGGATGTTTAGCTATTTAAATGATCCAGTCAGCAAACACCCTACATACACATCATTGGTTAGATGTCAATACAGAAAACCTAATCTGGTGTGGAAATGGAAGTGCTTATGTCTTCAGATCTTGGTATCTTTCTAAAGTGTGTTAATAAGACCTACATCCTACTATTTGAAGAACATTCAAACGCAGAGATGGGAGAATCAATTCACAGGGCTCTAGTCCATTGTCCAGGTCAGTAATCTGTGACCACTTTACGGGAGGTCTGCGAATCTCCTCACTGCCCGGCATTCCCAGCTTTTTATTTTGATTAGCCGGGCTGGTGAGACATCGTGCATATATCACTCTGCAACGATGATGTCACGCAAACCCTTTTAATTAAATTAGAAGCCAAGAGTGCTGGGAGCTAGGAAGTTTTGGAGGTCTCACTCCAGCAGTCACAGAGTACTGACTTGGTCGATGAACTAGAGTTTCGCAAATCAGTCCTCTCATTTCTAATAAAATATATTTATTTTCAGCTGACCAACGCTTATAGTATAAAATGATTGCGCTTATATGCCAGGCTCTATGCCCATGCTTCCTATATTGGTCCCAATAAAATTAAAAGTAAAAAAATCTTTTTTTTATCTTTTTTTTCAATCTCAGGGCTACATCAAGCAGTGTCGAAAGCACACAAGCATGTTCACTGAAGCACAACTCAAAACCATCTTTGGAAATATTGAAGAGGTCTATAGGTTCCAGAAAACATTTTATAAAAACCTGGAGAAGCAATACAACAAAGAAGAGCCTCATCTGAGTGAAATCGGGGGCTGCTTTCTTGAAAATGTGAGTTGCGTATATGTGAGTTTAAAAAATACTATGCACTGGATTGGGCGACAAGTTCCTAGTATGTACCCGGATTTAAAGTGGTATTTTGGTTTTGGCATATAATCTGGCCATTAGCCCAACATTATTCTCTGTACCATCCCATAGAAAGGCATGCTTGGCTTGGAAGAGCTTCATGTGCTCTCAATAGGAAGACAGGAATAAGCCATTGCCAGTCACTACTGGTGGTAGCTTCTCCTGTAGAAACAAAAGGATAGCACATGTAGAAATAAAGTATGCCCAAGCCTTATTTTCTTCACATTTGCCATTGTGCATGAATACGGATAGCACCAGGGCACCCGTTTCACTGAAATTGGCAGGTTTGGTTAATATTCCTCTAATGTGTATAGCTACCTTATAGCTGGTCCACCATATGTGTGGCCAGAGGAATGTCCCCTGTTACTACTGAGAGGGGTTCCACTATCCCTAATGGCATGGCCTCCTTGATACCGATCTTATGGAAAGGCACATTCAGGAGACCTGGTGTAATTAAATGAATCGTGTTATTTAGGCTACTTTTTTTCGAAACCTTATGGCAATGGTAACTGAGAATTTTGTGTTGGAATTATTCAAGCACATTCATGTACATCATAAGGTGGAGTTGTCTATAGAAGAACTTCAAAGGGTATCAAGTAACCTAAGGCCAGAACTGAATGTATTGCTTAACACCATGTCAGACCGGAGTGGCAAGGGACCAACGGTGACACGGACCCTGGTGGCCCACTCTACAGCTACATACAAAGGTTATATTATCCTAATTTAAAAATGTTGCTTTGTTTTTTTATAAAACGATAAACTGGGTAGTTTGTTGATTAAACGATGAGATGGTGGATTGGTCTGTACATAGCGAATCAGGGGTCCTGCTCAAATAGTGATACTGCTGCAGAGGGGCCCACCGGAGGATTTACCTGCTCCCCTGTGGGCCAGTCCAAGCCTGGCATAAAACCTTTTATCATACACTTTTGGTTTAGCAATTTGACTTTCAACTTAGCCAAAAAAAAAACTCACAGGGTTTGTAAACTCTCATAGTAACATCTAAAAAAAAAAAAAAAAATTAAACATCACAATAATGATTATATCACCAAGGTCAAACGCTTTGTGAATGATCTCGACAATTACGGTAATAAATACTTGTACTTCTTACATGGAAGATAATGGCATATATTGTGATGCTTCCTTTTTTTTTTTTTGGCACACACATGTAGCATGAAGGATTTTCAATCTACTCCGAGTACTGTAACAACCACCCCAACGCCTGCCTGGAGCTTTCCAACCTGATGAAGCACAGCAGATATCGTCACTTCTTTGAGGCCTGTCGGCTACTGCAGCAGATGATCGATATAGCTATTGATGGCTTCCTGCTGACTCCAGTCCAGAAGATCTGCAAGTATCCTCTGCAGCTAGCTGAGCTACTCAAGTACACGACCCAGGACCACAGGTGGGAACTTTGCCGCTAAATGACTTATTTGTTTCTTCACGTTTTTTTAGTTGGAACTATTACACATAGTATTTTTATTTTTTTTTAATTTTTTTTTTTTAAGTTTGTCTGAAATATTAGTGCCAATTTATTATTAATAAGTATAGTATAGTATAAGTATAATAAATATATAAAATGTATAGTATATACAATATATATATATATATATATATATATATATATATATATATATATATATATATATATATATATATATATATATATATATAGTATAGTATAATAAATATATAAGTATAAGTATAAATTTATCGTATGGTTTACTATATATTTGCATTGCTGAATATTCTTTTACCACTCAACGCTTGTAAACTATCTAGATGAAATTCTAAATATTGATAAAAAAAAATAAATTACAATAAAAAAGCAAATCTATTATAGCTCTTTTAGAATCTTCTACTCCTTTCCTATGACCAGTTTCTTCTGATTCAATTGTATGCATTGATTCAAAGAGAAACTAACGTCTCGTTTTACTTGTAGTCTGAGCTCCCAGCATCGTGACATATACAGTATACAGGAAGAGCAGATTAATATAAAGTAAAGGATTGGGGGAAAAATCAGTATGACTTTTTTTTTTAATTCATTTTTATGTTTGGGAGTCCAGTGGGAGGAGTTATCTCTGACAATCTTCCCTGTATGACAGTCATTGACTAGGAACACCACCCACTGGACTCTTAAGCATAGTAAGAGCATGGATTTAGATAAATGAATGACAGTTTATATAAAATTACTTTCCCATTAAATTTAAATATCAATCTTTTCAGCTCCTCCTGCAGAATAGACATCGCGTTTAATGTGGTAGTTTTCCATTATATCAATGTTTGCAAATGTAAAATGTTTTAGGGTGAGTTCATACTAGGCGTTTTTTAGTGTTTTTTTTTTTTTTTTTCTGCCGCAAAACTTTCTCTTGGCAAAAAAAAAGCAGGTTTTCCTTGCGTTTTTGTGCATTTTTTTGCTGAGATTTTGGCATGCTACATTTGTCTCTTGTGCCTGCTGATAAAGTTTAGTGTTGGGAAAAAAAAATGTCCTAGTCCATAGAATGATGATTTGGCACAAAAAAAAACGCAGCAAAACCTGATACCTGCGTTTTTGGTGCAGTTTTTTTCAGCGTTTTTCCACCACCCATTCAAGTCAATGGGTGAAAAACGCTGAAAGAAGTGACACGCTCTATGTCCAAAAAAACATGCAAAGCACAAAATACTGATGAATAAAAAAAAAAACAAAGTGTGTGCATGAGATTTCTGAAATCTCATAGGCTTTGCTGGTACTGTAAAAAGCAGCTGAAAATTGGCATAAAAAATGCCGCAAAAACGCCCAGTGTGAACTTAGCCTTACTATATTTTTCAGCAACGATGACTGAACAGAAATATATCAAACAAAATCTTATTTTTGAGACTCTTCTACTTCAGATGGATTTAATTCTATAAATATAGTAAAAAAAATAAATGCTTTTATCAAATGACTCTACTGTGTTATTTTCCTGCTGAATGTAACTGAGGTGCCATAGTTTTTTTTTATTCTGCACTGTCCCTAGTGTGTAAACTCTTTTGCATGTTTTATTTGCATGATTTACAGTGCTTGAATATAAGAAAAGTGTGAAAACCTACTGATAAGGAGCAATGATGGGAAGACGGGAGGTTATTGAGCCAGAAGACTTCTCATTTAAATTCTAAGGAAAGGGAGATATATGTATCCAGCACACTGGCTTTGTTGTCTATCTCCTCTGGAACAATTCCCAAGCCATTTCTCAGCCCTCAGTACAAGCTGTCACTGTTCGCTCCTGAATTGACACATTCATCTCACTTGGCTTTTAACGTTGTTTTGATGTCTCTCGTTGCTGCAGTTCCCTGGCCTCCCAATGATATTCTTAATTTCTCTTCCTCTTATCACTCCATACTTCTTGGTGTATCGTGTGACCGCAGACCTCGCTCTATCTGGGCTAACGGATGGTCCTCTCGGGAACACAATGAGAGCAGTGTTGGGCTTTGCTAGAGCACAGCAGGGGAAAGTGGAGAAGGTCTGCAATGTGATGGCTCAAAATATTCTATTCTTTCCATCCCGGGAAAGAGAGAGAGTGCACAGCTTTCCTGACCCTAATATTTAGGAATTTATTTATGGGAGAATATGAATATTTTAGAAGTTCAGATCCATGGATTAAATACCAAATGGAACAGAGGGTTCCAGTCACCGCTATGGCATGGACATCTCATTCATTACTTGCAGTATACAGCTCCTCACTGCTACATTGTCTATTCTTCTTGGTTCATTTTTGAGGTTGGAATCTAAAGATTTTGTGTTAAAATTCCATATCCGTGTGGGGCTTAACCATAACTCCCAAGTAATATGCCCACTGTTTTGGGGTTATATATCACTCAGATCATGTCACTTACACATCAAAAACATCTCCAGAATCCTGTCTTTTCTCATATTCCTAATGGAAAATCCTCTTACTGTTGCTTTGATTCATTCTCGTCATGATCATTGCCACCCAGTACTAATAGGTCTTTCTCTTTAAACTCTCAATTCTCCAAACTATGCTGAATGCAGCAGTCAGGCTCATATTTCTGTCCACCTGCTACACTGATGCCCCTACTCTGTGCCAGCCCTTACACTGGTTGTGTATCCACTACAGATTATAACATTAACTTATAACACTCACCTACAAAGTTCTTCACAGTACTGCAACACTCTATATCTCTTCCCTTATTTTTCTCTACCATTCTACCTGTCCTCTCCACAGTTCTACACCACTCCACATCTTCTACATCTGTCTTCTACCACTACCAATTTTCTCCACAGTATTGCACCACCCTATATCTCTTTCATCATCTCTGTCCATCACCCTTACCTGTGCTCTCCATTTTAATAATGATCTAAGACAAACATACTCCATAATTAGGGATGAGCAAGTGTACTCGTCGCTCGGGTTTTCCTGAGCACGCTTGGGTGGTCTCCGAGTATTTGTAACTGCTCGGAGATTGTCTTCATCGCCTCAGCTGAATGATTTACAGCTACTAGCCAGGCTGAGTACACGTGGGAATTCCCTAGCAACCAGGCAACCCCCACATGTACTCAGCCTGGCTAGTAACTGTAAATCATGCAGCTGAGGTGAGGAAAACTAAATCTCTGAACACTAACAAATACTCGGAGACCACCAGAGCGTGCTCGGGAAAACCCGAGCAACGAGTACACTCGCTCATCACTATCCATAATCCGAACCTTTCACTCTCGTGTCCAAGACTTTTCTCACGCTGCACCAGTTTCCTGGAATGCACTACCCCAGACAATCCAGATAATTCGCTAGGTCCACAGTTTTAAGCGTGCCATAAAAAAAGCACATCTTTTAAGGCATGCCTGTCTCATCACTTCACTACTCTAAGATCATTCAGTTCTCACTTACTGCATTTTTCTCAGAATTTGGTCCTTTCAACCATCTGTTTCCACATCCCTCCAATCACTCAGTAGCACGTTATATCTGGATGTAGGCCGTTACTGGCTGCTGACCGGTTCATGCAGCTTTACATGAATACTCGTATTTATTACAATGATGGCTGGACGGTATACTATTAGCACTTTCCACCTTTTGTGTTCCTCCTCCTTCCTTATAGATTGTAAGCTCATGTGATAAGGGCCTGCACTCTTCTTATTTGAATTGTTAAACTATACGTTACTCATTGAGGTTTGATATTGTTTGTTCATCTCCCCTCTGAATTGTAAAGTGCTATGGATTATGTTGACGCTCTATAAATAACATAAAAATTTATAAATAAATAATAGTAATAATTATTATTATTTCTTAATAAATCACAACTGCTAGGTCACTAGTTGGTGTTTGCCTTCATTACACATCGGGTTCTTCCCATGAAACTAGGAAACTGTAATGTATCGGCATACGATGTACACAGAGCCACACTTCTTACTGCCATTTACGGACTGTGAATTGGTTAACAATAAGTTAAAAGCGATTCCTGAGGTTTTTGGGGACCGCACTGTGTGCCGTTGACCACTAATAACACAATTACTGGTTTGTGCCAGTCTTCGAATTTCGATTTTCAGGTCTTTGATGCCTTTCATCTTTATCAGCCCTGCTATCTCCAGGTATTGCTATATCGACAATATACGGTACTCCCTATTTTTCTCGACGGTTAAATTGGGTGTGAGCCAAATGCCTTGTCCCACAATATTTTCACATGTTGATTTTCGACTACTTTTTCGACTGTGTGCTTCCACCAGTTCTTCATAGCAAGCAGCTGGTAATTTTCACAAATGTTTCTATGAATCAAATTATTATTATTATTTTGCCCAAACAGAATTTGAAAAAGAACAGGGTCTTGCCTATTATAAGTTAGTGGGATCCATAGGGCGCTCCAGCACTGCATTGGGGTTTCTATGTAGGATTGAATCATTAATGCAGATGTGAACGGAGCTTGAAGTTGTATTTTATGTGTTTTTTTTATATGATTATCATCTCCGTTTCATTTGGTTATAAATTTCCATTCTTTCGGCATGGTTGTGGATTTTTCCTGTACTCTGTACACAATCCTGCTCACTATGGTCGTATTGGGGAAAAAAATGTCGGTATCCTTCATTTTTTTTTAACTGGTCAACACCTTCCATTCCTTTTCATGTGTTCTAGAATATGCTCTGACATGTTTAACACCTGATTTGTTGACATTGCAGGGATTACAACAAAATAAGAGAAGCTTATGAAGCCATGAAAAATGTTGCCTGCTTAATTAACGAGCGGAAACGGCGCCTGGAGAGCATTGACAAAATTGCCTGCTGGCAGGTCTCTATAGTTGGGTGGGAGGTGAGTTCTTGGATTTGTACTGCAGATATTGATCATCAGCATGCTAGGAAATGAAAAAATCCTAAAGTGATGGTTTTGGGGATTGTGAAACAACTGTGCAATATAATCTGTGACTGGAACTGTGCCGTTATTTTCTTCAAAGAGCGCATTCCTTGAATTACTCTAAACCGTACATCTCCTAAAAAAAGGGTTATAATACTCAATAACAGCATTTCTGTTCAGGAATCTAGAAAAGGTGGGTGTTGACCCCTTTAAAGGTTTCATGACCGCCATATTACTTGACATTCAGATTTAACAGAAATTATAGGACTACTTTGCATCCAAGTGTGTATTACAGGACTTGCTTGGCCTAATAGAATTGTTGCCAAGCTTTTCTTGACTGCAGAATTGTAAATCTACTTCTGGAGTGATCATCTGATCCTATGCTTTAGGCAAGTGTGTGATCAAGTGATCTGGGAAAGCTCGGTGACAACCACTATGGCTAAGAAATGGCTGTGTACAATTATCAGGGTTGTCGCTAAACAACACGTTTATCCAACAAGAGGGATGTTGCTGGGAGTCAGACCACTGGGACCCTCCCCAATCGTGATAATAGGTGTCCGAAAGTGCGCATGCGTGACCAAAGTGAATAGCATGGTAGTGCGCATGCGTGACCGCCACTCCATTCATTCTCCATGAATGTGGTATTGCCAATCTGTGACCACCGTTCCCATAGAAGTGATGGTCATGCCTGCTCACTACAGTACCATTCACACAGGAGACTTTGAACACCCATTTTATAATTGGTAAGGGTTCCAGTTGATGGACTGACAACTATCACCCTTTTCACACAGGGGCAAACCATATCTTTGCACTCCATTTTATAGTTTGTATAGGGATATTTTAGAAATCTGTGTCCCATTCCTGATTACTGGAAGATTGCAAGCAAATTACTGGAAGATTTCAGCTCTGACGTTTACAGAATTGTAAATACAGCTCAGCTACAGTTTATAATCCAGTTTCCTCTCTCCCCAATCCCAATGTTTTTGTGCCACATTTGTTCTAAGTCTAAATACCAAAAGTTTGGAACCTCCCAGATTGCGCACATTGTTAAGAATGAAAGGTCTAAAAATGTCAATATACTTTATATTTTTTAGGGACAAGACATCTTGGCCCGGAGTTCTGAATTGATCCATTCAGGGGAATTAACAAAGCTCTTCAAACAAGGCAAGAGCCAACAAAGGACTTTCTTCCTCTTTGACCACCAGCTGGTTTTCTGCAAGAAGGACTTGTTG
The DNA here is from genome assembly GCF_032444005.1 of Ranitomeya imitator. Classification (NCBI taxonomy): domain Eukaryota; kingdom Metazoa; phylum Chordata; class Amphibia; order Anura; family Dendrobatidae; genus Ranitomeya; species Ranitomeya imitator. The sequence goes on along the minus strand of NC_091284.1, from coordinate 770,172,813 downwards.
CGGAGGGACATATTGTATTATAAGGGCCGAATAGACATGGACGAGAAGGAATTTACTGACGTAGAAGATGGAAAAGACAGGGACTTCAATCTAAACATTAAGAATGCTTTTAAGATGGTGAATAGGCAAACTGACGAAGTGCATTTATTTTGTGCCAAAAAACTAGAGGACAAGCAGAGATGGCTCCAAGCATTCTTAGATGAAAGAAAGCGAGTCCAGGAAGACAAAGATATGGGTAAGTTTGATATGTAGTTTTAGTTTTTCACCCCGGTGCTACAACAAAAGTATAACATTCTGCACACAAAAGTGTTTTCTGAGTTGCTGTTGCAAGCATGCTCCACAAAAAAGAGCCCCTGACCTATCTACTACCATTTGAACCCTGCAAGAGTTAAAGACAAGTTACCTTCCTTCATGCAAGAACTGTCTATGATCTGTCTTCTTTCGTGTCTACCATATAAGCCTTCTCCAATGCTAAAAGCGCTAGGTTTAGCTCCCCTAGGAATCAGGCAGGAGCAGGGGCGTAAGAATCGAGGTCACGACCGGGCTGGTGCGGGTGAGGGTCCTGCTGACGTTAGCACAAACTGATGGATGCACATTCAGCTGAAGTGTATTGTGGGGCTGGGGTCCGTGTGCTGCAATACATGCTGCTGGCCAATCAGAGGCCAGCATCTGACGTTGGCGTGCAAATGACTGGGGGCGCATGGCAGTGACGTCATGAGTGCCCATCGCTAGAAAAACTGAAGTTAGCTGTTGGCTTCAGAAAATGACCCTGCCTATAGATAAAGGTCATTGATTTCACTTACCACTATGTATGGTCTCCCACCCAATATTTTCCCAAGAGACTTCCACCAAGGAGGATCCGGCCCTGAATGTTGTGATGGTTGTTAGTTGCTATGATGGTAGCGTTCTCCTTTTTTAGTATATTTTTCCTTTATTTTTAACATGACTATCTGAGTGATTCCCAAAGTATTGCCTGAGTAAACCTCAGCGGTTGCCTAAGATATAACCACGTAACTATGTATAAGCCGTAGATCATCTGTTGACTTGAGTAGCAATGGAAAGCATTGCTTGGAAATGCTGGACTTTCACAAGTGCGATAAGGCTGAGTCACGGCCAACTTTAGCAGGAAGGTATTGCCGTGTGGAGGGGGGATCTCTTCCTGGAATGTTCTGACAGTCGGAATTTTCCCAAAGAAGCAATTCTATAATATGGCATAATCTCCTCCCCCTGTAATCCCTATATAAACTGATATCCCATGCTAGAAGACATCACTTTACCTGGATTCTTCACATTCCGCTCGCCAGCAAGTATGAGACAGCACTTGGCAATTCCTTATATTCTCATCACCACTGGTAACTATACCATTCTGCTTTATGGGCTGTGATGCTGCATCTGATGTACTAGGATTCCTTCATTGTTTGCAGCAGGCTTCAAGGGATGTTCCAGTTTTCTTTTCTTTATTTTTAAAATGCATCTAACTCTAATTTATGTAGTATACTACAGTTCAGGTCTGAAATATGCTCTGACCTTCAGGTACAAGTTCAGTTTTTGCACCCTGGTGGGTCCTTTACTAGTGTTTGTCCAACACAGGACAGCGTTTCCTGACTGTGAGCGGAGCAGTGTGTGAAGGGGGCTGACTATATCATTAGATTAGTCCCCCTTTTATTTTGCATGATGCATGTGATGATGAACTGTGAGCCTTAAGGGACAGGGTCCTCTGTGCTTTTGTTTTTTTTTTTTTACTAGGTGTTCTCCTTATCCCCAAATGTTTGGCTTTTTACATATCAACCATATGATTATAAAGTTCTGTGGATTGTATCAATCCTGTCTAAATACAGGATTTTAATGTATTATCACCTGTTCACGTGTCATTTGGCCCACATCATGGTAGTTTTGTCTGAAACCCCTAAATATTGGATGTGGACACACTCCTGGTGGAGCTATTGACTATAATGAGGCAGACAGTAGTATCACTATTCGTCTATCTGGTTTCTGTACAGGCAGTGTCCGTCTTCTTTTTGACGGACACTATAGCATGTTACACTTCACTTTTGTGTCTTCCTAAAAAGACTGTCACAAACAGAACTGAGGCCAGATGGAGTAGAAAGTGACCAGCTCTGTCCAAATCCCAGTGAAGTCATGAACATGTGGATCAATCATGATGGAACGGGCCCTTGCTTGGGTATCTCGCTTGTTCTGAATCTGTAAATTATTGTACTACACCTTTGGTATGGCATACATTTTGGACAGATTCATTGGTATCTACTTATAATAATGTTAAATATAAGTATTGAAGGAACGTATTCCCGAAGGCTTTATAGTAAAATTAAAATTGGACTCCACTTCTGGAGCTAGTCAAGCTTTTGGTCTTGGCATTGGCAGCGTTCCCTTCTACAATTTTGGCACGAAGGCTTTAAGTGGAAGACGGGCACCAAACAATCCTTTCTGCCATTCATTGAAAACTTCTCAGTGAAGGCATACAAAACCGATACGTAGCCTTATATAGGAGAACGCAGCAATGTGACCCGTGTGCCACCAGGATGCCATACAGTGCTAATTCAAGGTATCCACATTATCAACTTAACACGTTTTGATTTTGTCTTTTTATTAGGAATGGAAATATCCGAAGACCAAAAGAAACAAGCCATGAACAATGCAAAAAAATCTCGTCAGGGCAAGATGAAAGGTAGGTGTTTTTTTTCTTTTTTAAATAGTTATATGTAGTCTATTGTTCCCTGTTTTCTGCTCTTTCAAGCCTATACGTAGATGACTTTCATGACTCTCAAGATACCGACCTCTAGGAATATTACTTGCATGCATATCTCCAAAGATCATACATACGTGTGATATTAGTAGTATGGCCTACTTTTTCTAAGCTTGCCCACTGAGTTTAGTGATGCTTTTCCCCGTGGAAGGACCCCCACTCAACTATAAGAGTTAACCTGCTCTTCTTCTAACGGTTCACATACACGACATGCCACAAACGCACCAGACCTTGATAAATGTAATACTACTATTGGACAGACGTAAATCAATACATGATTGGAGACTGCTCCTAATTATGTTTGTACTGTCAGGGACTGATTTCCAGCATAGCCAAGGCCTCAGGCTGGATCTAACCCCAATACGGTGACATTCAGCAGTCATTTGATAACTGGCTTCCCCGACACCACCGCTGTCTGTGTATGGGGGTATCTTATGGGTCATTGACAATTCCCCTGTATTCTGCTGTTGTTGAGCAACAGATCTACATGACTGAATAAATTAAGGGCTGGATGTGGATATTTTTAATTCTGTCATTACCAATATTAGATCAATGAGGCTGCTGTCGTGGCTTCATGGACTAGATCAGGGGTGTCAAACTGCATTCCTCGAGGGCTGCAAACAGGTCGTGTTTTCAGGATTTCCTTGTACTGCACAGGTGATAATTTAATCACCTACACAAATAATGAGTTGGTGATTAAATTATCACCTGTGCAGTACAAGGAAATCCTGAAAACATGACCTGTTTGCAGCCCTCGAGGAATGCAGTTTGATATCCCTGGTCTAGATTACATCGAGCTACACTAATTCAGACCTCAAAAAGCGATTTGGGATCAAATATGAGACCTGAGCGTAGGCCACAAAATCTACACCCGGCCCCAGTATAGCTTTTTTTTTTATATAATTTATTCCTCGACCTACGCGCCCATGCAAAATTCTTCCCATAAGCAGCCTAGGTTGATATTTGAAAACCCTTTTTTTCATGAGCATGACACAAACTGTGTTAGGATGAATAATCATTGATGTGATAATTTGGTCCCTATACAGTTTGTATATTACGGTCTATGGGAGATGTACTGTGAATAATCATTATTTTTTGCTGGCGTAAAAATCATTAAGTTGCTCGTTAATTAGCTGATCACTGTCATGTTTCTGTTGGAGTATACGACAGCTGCAGGCTTATGCTGTGGACAATCCTAAGCGGCAGCATATGGCAAAGTTTACTGTTTGGAATTGATGTTTCTCTCTTCGAAGAGAATTGGATTAATTATGGTAATGACACTTTGATCCAAGTTTCCGTTTACTGTGGTCCAATGCTCTCGGATGAGAGAATCGTATCACAGGTGTGGAGGAGACCGGGAACTTTAATTTCTCCACCTTCTCTATTGTCTGTGTCCACATAACTATAACTATAAGTAGTTCCTGGCATTTGTCAAGTTGTGAGAAGACTTGTACTTTGCAAAATCTCATTGAGAATAGCTGGTGGTTATCCATGTAGGTTAAATAATGACTTTTTATCTGTCTTCTGCCACAGGTGTCACTTACAATGGAATTCCTGCCGTCCCTCCTCATCAGAACTTGCACCCAATCCACCAGCGTCACATCACGGTTCCCACCAGCATTCCACAACAGCAGGTGTTTTCCCTGGCAGAGCCCAAGAGGAAAACCTCTCCATTCTGGACCACAATCACTAAGCTCACACCCTTCAAGAAATGAAGGCGTCGGACTTGAAAGAGAACTGCTGTATTTATGTGAAGGACACTTTCCGTAGCTCAAGATTTGAAGTTATTTCTAAGTAACTCAACTAGTCTTTTTTCCTAGAAGGTGGGGAAGAAAACACAATAATGTGAAATTGGTGATCTGATACTACGGGGAGGACTGGCTGTTGATGAATATTTTATTTATTCCTGGACTTATGATGTTATGGAACATTTTTAATATGTAAATATATAATTTTTTTTTTAATTTTGTCTGGTTCTAGTGAAATTATGAGCTTTTTATAAGCTTCTTACAGACAGTTGCAAATACATCAGGAAAAAAGAAATTATGGCTGGTTTAGATTATAGTGTTGACTGGTGGCCATTTTCTTCTTACTGAGGAAGTGATGTTAATGAAGGACCCACATAACTGCCCTCAGTAGATGGTGCCCGCTAAGGACATTGGCATTTTCCAAGGTTGGTAAAGTGGCTTGCAGTGCTCCATATTATTACTATTCATGTAAGGTTGACATGGTTGCGTTTTTCATGGACAGTGCTGTACCTATCTATAGTTTGGTTCTGCTCAGTTGAAGAAAATACAAAAAAAGCCAAGTTTTTCATATTTTAGCAGCAACAACTTTAAAGGAACCCATTACACTGAAGATGCAATCACCATGTTGAGGAGCAAAATTAGCTGAGCTGATTGATATACGTCTTTATGGAAAAATATTTAATAGAAATTAGTCATTTAGCTTCTGCTCATTCTGTACTCTGACATCTATTTGCAAAGTGAGTGGAGCTGAGCAATGAAGGCCAACAAATTTAGAGTAATTTACGCTGCAACAGTAGCTTAAATTATGACATAACTGGAGTACATTTGCAAATTGCCTCTTCAGAGAGGAATAGGACTGGAATGCTAGAGCTTACCTACTGGAAGGAACAATCCTAAAAGTCACTATCAACTCTTCAGTGAGCCTTACAATATGACTTAGAATAAAATCCAAACCAGAATCTCAGTTTGCAGACATGCAGCCTATATGGCCTATAAGCCTCCTGGCATGTCAGGCACGTCACACTCCACAAGGAGAGACGTTACCCCTTAGACCTGGAGTACATTTATTAAACTGGTCCAAAGCGATATTCATAAAGAAGAGCACGATTCTTCATGAATTTGGAGCATCTTATTCCAGCAGACAACTCATCGACACTAATGTATAAAACGCCATTCTTGATGAGCTAGTCCCAAAGTGTTGGAGAACCTTCTACGTGAGATATGGACTACTCTGGATAAACAGAAGCATTTATATTTTTTAAGACACATTTAGAGAGGAAGACAATTCTAAGTTTAATCCAGTAAATATTCTGAAATATTTTTTGATCATTCCATATGCACTTTGTCCATATTTTACTAAATCCGAGCTCTAGTCAAAATTTGGCATTTTTTAAATACAGTTCTAACTTCTTTTTTTTTTATTATATTTTCTTTTTTTTTCCAAACTAAAAAATTGCTACTATACAAGGTCAGTGTACCAGTGTTTTCTGGGGAATGTGCTACTGCTCTTTAATTTTAGATGAATTCCCATTATAATAACACATTAAGAAGAATAGTTTGAGCACCTTTCCTGCACATGTATCTTTTGAAAGGGAACACCTACCTTTTGGAATATTGTACGCATGAATAAAGGGTTGTGTATATTTTTTGGTTAAACCTATACATTCCAGGGGTGAAATAACTATATTATTCACTGTCTTTTAGGGCCATGCAGGGAATGTAGTATACTTTTTTTTAAATCAAATCATCTATGGAAGAGACGAAGGCTCTGGTCACACAAGCATTATGGCGTTTATTGCAATAACCATGTTTGTTCTGATTCCATTGACTTTCGATGGTTTCATCATGGTACATTCCGTTTTGAAAAAGGAGAAAGTATAGTGGCAGTGCGAACATAGTCTTATGTATTCACTTGTAAGATCTATCCCATACTTTTTTCTCATATTTGGCATCATAAATACCATTTTTAAACACTGTAATAGGGATCTATGGTGACTCGGTAGCACAGCTGCTGATGTCAGTATGTTATAATAGTTGTAATACATCTGAGGCTAAGAGTATTCAAGAACCAGTATTGATCATGAGGTCTTAGGGTACCGTTACACTAAACGACTTACCAACTATCACGACCAGCGATACGACCTCGTCCTGATCGTTGGTAAGTCGTTGTGTGGTCGCTGGGGAGCTGTCACACAGACAGCTCTCTCCAGCGACCAACGATCAGGGGAACGACTTCGGCATCGTTGAAACTGTCTTCAACGATGCCGAAGTCCCCGGGTAACCAGGGTAAACATCGGGTTGCTAAGTGCAGGGCCGCGCTTAGCAACCCGATATTTACCCTGGTTACCATTGTAAAAGTAAAAAAAAACAAAAAAAAAACAGTACATACTCACATTCCGATGTCGGTGACGTCACCGCTGTGCTCTGCTTTACGGCCGGCGCTGACAGTCAGTGCAGGGAAGCTGACAGCGGGGGATGTGACAAACATCGGAATGTGAGTATGTACTGTTTTGGCTTTTTTTTTTTACTTTTACAATGGTAACCAGGGTAAATATCGGGTTACTAAGCACGGCCCTGCGCTTAGTAACCCGATATTTACCCTGGTTACAAGTCAACACATCGCTGGATCGGCGTCACACACGCCGATCCAGCGATGACAGCGGGTGATCAGCGACCAAAAAAAGGTCCTGATCATTCCCCAACGACCAACGATCTCCCAGCAGGGGCCTGATCGTTGGTCGCTGTCACACATAACGAGATCGTTAGCGGGATCGTTGCTACGTCACAAAAAGCGTGACGTTGCAACGATATCGTTAACAAAATTGTTATGTGTGAAGGTACCTTTAGTGCCATAGACCATTCTACCAACACCAGCTTTTTTATCCTTGTTAAGTCAATTAGAATTACCAGTTGGAAAACAGCCAATTCCGGCATTCCTGATTGTGTGCTGGTGGTTAGAGCAACTTGCATCTGAAACCAACACCGTTATGGACTTGCATCATGTTGCACAAGAAACAAATAGATAAGTGCACCTCAGGGCCATGCGGACATTGCATTTCCTATCTGTTGTTGGGTGGAAGATACAGGTACCAACAGAAGAGAGGGAATCACAACTGTGAAACCGGATTAGGAGCCTAGAGATGTGGACTTGCCAGAAATAAAATATGCCTTCAATCTATTGGAATTTCACAAACCCAAGGAGCCATTGACAATGCTTCCCTAAATGTTCTAATGCCACTATTTTTGTGTAGTATTCTAATAATGATCATCAAAATACTTCTAGATGGGTCCTCAATGACAAGGAGACTCATGTAGTGGTCTACATGGCAACCGAGCCTCGAAATGTTCTAGAGTTTTCTTGAATTCAAAGAATTGTTCCCTTCAACGCAAACTAAAAATGGGGTGTCTCCATTTTTGGGTGCAAGTAAAAAGAAAAGAAGCTGTAATGTCTCAGGCTTGTAGTATTCAGATTTCCACACATTTTAGCCACCATGTTGACCTTTAGGCCACTGTAACATGAGCACGAGTTGGCACACCTTCCACAGTTTTATGTCAAACTGGGTTTGAGGTGAAATTAGATGGGATGAGAATCAGTGAGTGTTTGTTTCTAAGAATTGTCATTCCCAATTATCAGAACATGTCAACATGCCAGTGATCACCCAACAAGCAGTCAAAGTGCTTGTTCGTTGGGTGAACAGATTGTTGTCGGCAGCACATTCTTTGTAAATGGGGAATACGCTGCCAACAACATGATGCTTTATGAGGACAAAATGAGAATTTTGTTCCCATAAGTTTGTGTAAAAAGGTGAGTAAACGAGTGCTAATTGACTTGTGTAATCTCGATTGTTGCGAATTACCAGGCTGAGACCACCCATCTAAATGTTGCTTACTATGGCTGAACACATTAAATACATTATCGAACGATCTTATGGTTATGGGTGACTCCTGACTGCACATATTGGGAAAGAGAAGGACTGGTCATGTTGCTTGCCACCATGATTGATCCTTTTTTTCTTAATGAGGAATGCCACTGTTAGGCTATGTGCTCACAGAGTTTAAGGAGTGTTTGAAGCAAAAACTGAGCAGAAAATCTCTAAATCTCAAAACTTCTCCAAAATTATGGGCCCAATTCATCAAAGCTTTCTGGCTTAAGAGCTTTGAAAAGTTGCAAAATTTAGGCGTGACTTTTGGTATTTTCACACGAAAATGTACAGAGCTGGGGCGGTGGTGCCACAACTTGTCAAATTGATGATGAGACATTGCTTTCCCTACTGAAATCTCAGTCCAGTACCTGTCCGGAGTAAGATTTCTAGTTTGTGTTGAAAAATATTTAGAATTGAGAGTCCTCAGTGGTTGATACCTTTTAATGGCTAACTGAAAAGATGGTAACAAATTGCAAGCTTTCGTGACTACATACGTCTCTTCATCAGGCAAAGACTAAAACAAATTCTGAAGAATCACATATTTATGCACAACAGTGTGTGTTGTGCATGGAGGTACATGGCATTTGTCAGACGCTTCAAAATCCGGAAGAGGCTGGCACCTCTTCATGAATTCGATGTGTCTGACTCCATCATGAGTGACATAAGCAAAGGTGGCCTTGATGAATTGGGCTCTGTGTTCCTTCTCAGTTTTTTTTTTTCCCCAAAAAACGCAACAAAACACTCCATGTGCACATAGCCTTGGAAAGATCTGGCAATGGCTTTTCTGAGATCCCCACTGAAATAATGTGTATGTATATGGGGAAGTTGGGTGGAAACGGCTACATGACGGCTAGATTATGTGGTGATAATCAAGTCGTCATGTAGATTATGTGGTGATCTACTGTAGAAGATCCTAAAGTTGAAACATCTGTACACCTCGTAGAAAATAGATCATAGGAACTTCCATATACTTTGACACATGATCTTTCTCGAAGAAAAAAATGGCCGCCTTGCTAAAATGATTGTATATTTTCAGATATTCCACTGAAAGTGTGTGTATCTCTGGTCACTAGACTTTGGTATTTATTTTGTATAGCTAACCATACAGTTTTATTATTCTGTTGTGTCTATTTTTCATAATGAAAAAGTAATTTTTCCCAAACCAGTAATGCGAGGAGCAGCTTGTAATGATCTGGAGGAGGAACCTTCTCACTTGGTTCCAGGATTTCGTTCACGTGTCTTAGCACTGGAATGTGTTATTTTCAGTTCAGTGTTAATATGAAACCATGAACCAATTTTTACCTTGTATGTAATGAACTGTAGTTTTCGTGACTTTTATGATGGACTTTTATTTTACTGTTACATTTCACTGAACTTTTGATGAAGTTTTGGTTGGAATATTTCAAAGATGTAAAGAAATGGCTTGTTATTTTAGCAAGCAACCTCCAAAGACTTTGAGATGTGTGTGATTTTATTTATTTACACTTTTTATGCTAAAATTTACAAATATTTAAGTTTTTGCCGCAATATTGAAGATACAACCAGCAATGAAAGAGAGCATATATCTTCCTGGCTAGAGTATATAGACCATGTATGACTGAATACAGCATATATAGACTAGTATGCACAAAAAGTGGTTCAGTTTGGGGTCACGGCAAAGCAGAGCAGCCATGCACATGGTGATTTAAAGGGATTGTCTTAGTTTAGGAAATAAAGTCGAACTTTTTACCCCCAGAAATGGTTTTACTCTATTCTATAGGTTCTATGATTCAATATAGCCATTATTAAAACCAGATGGAGCCGCATTTCCGAAGAAAAACACAAGGTGTAATTTTAAGGTAATTGATAGCTAAGGTTGCATGAGAGAAGGTGCATAGAAATATGATGCCATTGTAGTGTGAACTACAAATTACATTAAAGTGCTAATATGAGAATAGTAAAACAGCGCCTCACTTATCCATGTGCTGTGACTGGTACTGCAGCTCAGCTCTATTCATACTGATGGGTCGGGGCTGCAATACCAGACACCGTTAATGGAAAAAGAAAAATGTGGTGTTTTTTTTTGTTAACCCTGAAATTAGATGTCAATTTAGATGATTCTCAACACAACTTCTAGACTTCCTATGGTTCTAGTTAACCCTTTCAACCTGCTAGATCTACATATCTCCATATGTTTGTAAATAGAGCAGTTTTGTGAGACATCTTTTAGATATTGGGCTCATTGACTAGCAGATTATTGGGAAACTACTTTCATTAGAAGACTCAATTGCAGAATAATGGCTTATGTAAATATTAGATGAGTGAATAAATTTAATTTTATGAACCATGAAGGTCCATCAAAAGGTTGAAAAAAATCCTTATGCTCCTCTTGAAGGCACCAACTGTAGTGTCTCATTCACATATTAAAGTGTAGTTCTTGTACTCATACATTCATGAAGGTTCTGCCCACAGTGCAAAGCCAGAAAGAAATTATAAGGAGGGTCATCCATAGACTCTTGAAGGCAACAACTAGAGGGCCTCATTAAAATACTAAGAACATTTAGTTGTGGTACTTCTACACTCCTAAAAGCTCTCCACACAGTGCAAAGCCAGGAAAAAATTATAAGGAGGGTGATCCATAGACCCCTGAAGGCAACAACTGGAGGGTCTCATTCAAATATTAAGTGTTGTTGCAGTACTTGTACACTCATAAGTAGAAAGACAGAAAAAAATATATAGAGGGTCATCCATAGACCCTGGAAGGCAACAACTGGAGAGCCGCATTCAAATATTGAAGATTAAAAACACTTCATGTGCTGCTGTCATCTGGTGGTATGGAAAAGCCAGGGCTAATCCAGGCTTTGTTCATTTTTATCAGAGTGAGCCTGTCAGCATTCTCTGTTGAAAGGCCATTGCGCCTCTCTGTTATGACCACCCCGGTGGCACTAAAAAGTTGCTCAGACAAGATGCTAGTGGAAGGGCAGCACAACAATTCCAAGGCACAGAGAAACCGCTCAGGCCAAGTGTCCAGCTTTGAGACTCAATAGTTGAAGGTCACAGAGGAATTAGGGAGTATGCTGGCTTGTTCGGTCAGGTATTGCTTGATTATCTTTAAAAACTTTTCCCTCCTTGTCAAAAATACCAGGTCATGAGGATCTGGACACTAGGAGAGTGTGAAGAAATTGGCCCAGGCCTTCGACAGTGTACCCCTGCCTCTGTTGTACCTAGATATGCGCGTCACTGGATTTACAGTGTGCTCGTCACACTGGCCATCTCCATTCTCTGAAGCACGGCCCTTGCCCACACCCTGTACCATACATCTATGTTGGTAATGGCCCACACGAATGGTCATCTGCTACAGAAGGATCGTCTCCAGAGCTTGGTTTTGATCTGGTCATGGGCTTCTACTGGCGATGCTTACAGATCTTCTACTGGCGCTGCTTATGGACCTCCACTGGCACTGGTTATGGACTTGTATTGCAAGTGGTTACATACGTCTACTGGCGCTGATCACACTTTTACTGGCCCTGCTTTTGGATTCCTACTGACGCTGGGCACTGACTTCTACTGACACTGATCTCAGACTATTGCTGGCACTGCTTTTGGACTTCTACTGTGGCTGGGCACAGATTTCTACTGCAGCAAGGCATAGATCTTCCACACACCTCAGGCCTTCTCTTGCAGCTGACCGCTCTAGGACCATTATATGGCGGTGGTGGCTATAAGTCCACCTAACAGCCAGACAACTTGTCTTTGTTTCTGGTGCCAACTGCCTCTTCTCCGCCCGGCTAGGCTTTTATAATTAGCAACTGGAATACATGTGTCACCTCACCTGGTGTTGTCTTTAAACTCTTCCTGTAGGATCAGAAACACTATCAAGTTCCTACTACTGTAATTCTTTCTTTACTTTTGCCTTTGACCAGCAGATGGCGGTGTGTACTTGCAATTACTCAGCTAAGCCTCAACTTCAACTATACTCTTCTCTCTTGTCGTCCACTTCCTCTGGTCCGGATGGAGAAGATCAGTGATAATGAAGGATCATGATCAGAGACAGTGTTTCTGTCTTATGAGTCGCTGAATTTATCTCACAAAAAGATAAATATGTTTGGTGCAGAGAGCACATGTGTAAAACTCATATCTGCAAAGTCTCTTTCTCATATTGGTTTTGCTAGAGTGTTTTTTTTTCTTGGTAATAATCAGTATAGAGGTAATATTCTGTTACTATATGTTTGTAATATGTGGTCATGGTGTGGTGATATTTTGTTTCTTATATAGTGTGTAGCAATGCCGAGTAGGCTAGGGTGAAATCCTAGCTCTGCAGGCTTTGATTAGTGCACCTGGCTAGCTGTGCATATAAAGAGGCTAAGGGTTCAGGGAAGCTGACCAAACTGGATGTGTCTTGAAGCTGAAAAGAGAGACAGGAGAGAATCCTTCTCTGAGAAGAGTATGCACAGGTCATGAGCAGAGAACCGCAAGTATCAATGGTTGCTATGGATGATAGCTGTTTTGTTTGACCGATCAGAGGCTAGCTCAGCCCTGTATTAGCAGCCAGGGTCTGTTCTGTTTAGTTAGCACCTGGACAAGGCTAGCAAATTAGGATTATGAGTTTGTTTTAGTGCTGTGCAACCTGTGGAAAGCAATAAAAACTGCATGTATTTGGACCAAAACTGCATTGCCTGTGTGAACACTGCCTAATGCGTACCAAAGAGAGTGAAACAATACAAGTGGTATTGTTAAAATTAATTTTATCAAATGTCCAGTAAAGGTGTGTTGCCGACCTCAACACAATCATATTAAACATAATCCCTTGTAAATGTCCCAGGGATAGAAAGGCATGAGCAATGAAAAAGCCTAATAAATGTCATTTATTTCAACAATAGTAAAAAAAAGGTGTTGTTCGTAGTATTGGCGTTAGTGCCCTGGGTTTTGTTCAGTAACATTATGGCGGTATTTTGCTGATTGTGTTGTTGATCTATATTTCTCATTTCTATATTTATTTTGCAAAAAGAGAACATAAAGTGGCATATCCGGAGAGCGGGGACACAGCAGGTGGAGCATTCGCCCTAGAAGGAGTCAGTAAGGGGACAGTGTCAGCCTAAGGCCGGCGTCACACACAGCGTAAAACAATACGGTCCGTATATTACGGCCGTAATACGCTGAAAAGTCCCGAAAAAAGTGGTCCGTAGCTCCTCCGTAGGCAGGGTGTGTCAGCGTTTTTTGCGCATGGCATCCTCCGTATGTAATCCGTATATTAGAGAGAAAAGCCGGTAATTCAGTGCGGTGTACAGTAAAATCACACTGACAGCTTACAGTAGAATAGGTAGAATAAATGTGTACACATAGAATAGGTATATATATATATATATGTCAGTGAGACACATATATGTATATATATTAATATTTATTCCAGCGCTAGACAGCTTGAGAGCCGGTAATTCAATTACCGGCTTTTTCCTTCTCCTTCCTAAAACCCGACATGATTTGAGACATGGTTTACATACCATATGTATGTAAACCATGTCTCAAATCATGTCGGGTTTTAGGAAGGAGAAGGAAAAAGCCGGTAATTGAATTACCGGCTTTCAAGCTGTCTAGCGCTGGAATAAATATTAATATATATACATATATGTGTCTCACTGACATAGAATAGGTATATATATATATATATATATATATATATATGTGTACACATTTATTCTACCTATTCTACTGTAAGCTGTCAGTGTGATTTTACTGTACACCGCACTGAATTACCGGCTTTTCTCTCTAACAGCGCTGCGTATTTCTCGCAAGTCACACTGCTTGTCCGTGTGTAATCCGTATTTTTCACCCTTCCATAGACTTTCATTGGCGTATTTCTTGCGCAGTACGGTGACAAACGCAGCATGCTGCGATTTTGTACGGCCGTAGAAAGCCGTATAATACTGATCAGTAAAATACGGCAAATAGGAGCAGGGGCATAGAGAATAATTGTGCCGTATTTTTTGCGAGTTTTACGGACGTAGATTCTGCACTCTTACGTCCGTAAAACTCGCATGTGTGACGGCGGCCTAACACAATGGTCCTATGTTTATCGCAGGAGGTGGAACTTAGCCACCTCCAAGGTGTGGGATTCAACCATTCTCTGAGCTTCTTGTCAAACAATCAGCTTGGAAAATGTGTAAACGCTCCCTCTTTGAATTAATTTGGACTTGTGTTTTTCAGGCGCAAGTACTGTAGAAGCCCTGAACACAAGGACTTCTGGGTCAGTGCTATGTAAGCAGCTGATCACACTGCTTATATCACACCTACACAACATAGGAGATTGGCAGTGGCAAGGTAAGTGCTAAAATGAATCCAAAGAAACCGGAAGTTTACTCGGACTCCCATGACAGCACGACGAGAGAGGGGATCCGCCCATTAGGAACAGGAAACCTACAGATACAAAAGGGCGGTACCTCTCCCTTGCCTCAGTTGGTTTCCTGTTCCTGAGGGGACGGGTGCCTACAGACAGAAGGCCCAGGCCGGCCGGCCGATTACGGTAGCGGGGGGGGGGTCTCCTACCTCGGCCGGTGCGGAGATCCCTGGAGACGCCACGGTGGTCCTTGCTGGACTTCACGGCAGTGGCGTTCGCAGCAGGGAGCGGAGTCCGGAGGATTTCCTGCCTCCATCAGCGTCAGCGCAGGTAAGTATTCCCATTGGTGGTGCAGCGGTATGGTGGGGCTGCGGGTGCCGGGCTCAGGCGTGTGCGTGAGCTCCCGGAGCGCTGCGCTCCATTCCCCTGCGTCCTGCACAGCTCTCAGCGCGTGCTGGAGCATTTCCGGGTGCAGTGACGTGGGGGGGCGGAGTTAGCGGCCGCTTCCGGGTCGCCGGACGTCTGTGCATGCGCAGTCGTTCCAATATGGCGGCGCCCATCGCGTCTGTGTGCCGGTTTTTGACCGCAAGATCTCCTGCCCTCTGCTGTATCCTGGGCCAATAGGGACAGCGCTGGCCCATCTGCTGACCGGATCCAAGGGGTATTTATGCAGGTGGAGATGTCAGATCCCTGCTTTTGGTCGCATTTCGTCATGGAGAGTGGTGGTGAGCAGCAGCAGCTGCCAGACGAGGTACGTCAGAAGCCCAAACAGAAGGATAGAGGCGACCAGCCCAGTCGTAAGAGCTCTTCCGAACAAGGATCCAGAGCTTCGACTAAAGAGACCCCTCGGATTCCGGTATTGTACTTTGGCGCACGGGTAAGTGATCTACGTGAAATTTCACTCTGTGACGCGGGCCCCTTTATACTTTATCATTCCAGGGGAAGAAGAGTACGGGGAAGTCTAAACATAAGGAATGTGCCCTCTGTGGAGTCCCTCTACCTGACTCTTGTTCAAAAAAATTATGTGCCCCCTGTATACAGCAGACGGTGAGGTCTACAGGAGCGGGTTGGTGGTAGTGACTTTAGGTCAGATATTAGTTATCTCCTATATTGTCCTCCCCTAGGTAGCAGAAGAGTCCGTAACTCCGGCAAATCTGAGGGAAATGATCCGGCTGGAAGTAAGGGAATCACTACGGTCCCTATCCCAAGCAGAAGGCTCAAAGCATAGGACTCTCTTGGACTCTAATTCTTCAGAGGAAGAAAGAGAGGAGAATTCCTATCTCTCCAGTCCTCTCTCCTCTTCATCAGATGAGGAGTCAGGACGATTCTGTCTACCCTTGGATAGAATCGACAAAGTCGTCAAATCAGTCAGAGGCACCATGGGTATAGAGGAACCTAAATCACAGCCCTCGAAACAGGAGATGATGTTTAGCGGACTTGATCGTAAAAAACATAGATCTTTCCCGGTAAACGAAAAGATTCAGGACTTAATCCTTAGAGAATGGAAGAAACCAGAAAAAAAGGGGGCCTTACCACCAGCGTTAAAACACAGGTATCCCTTTGACGATCCGGTTGTGGATACATGGGATAAAGCTCCTAAACTGGACACGGCTGTTGCAAAGGCGTCAAAAAAGGCCTCATTACCCTTTGAGGATATGGGAAACCTCAAGGATCCTCTGGACAGAAAGGCAGATATATTCCTTAAAGGTACCTGGGAGATGGCGGCTGGATCTCTCAGACCAGCCGTAGCGGCAACCTGTACGGCCAGATCTTTAATGGTCTGGCTAGATCAGTTAGAGTCTCAGCTTAAGGACGGTGCATCCAGGGATACTATTCTGAAGGCTCTACCGACCATCCAGAATGCTGCAGCCTTCCTATCGGACGCATCGGTGGACTCTGTCAGAATGGCGGCCAGAGCGGCAGGACTATCCAACGCGGCTCGCAGGGCCTTGTGGCTGAAATGCTGGTCAGGTGACATTCAGTCTAGAACCAAGCTCTGCGCCATTCCGTGCGAAGGACAATATCCCTTCGGTCCAACTCTGGACGAGTTGTTGGAAAAAGCAGGGGATGACAAAAAGAAATTCCCCAGTCTATATTCATCTTACCGCCGGCCCTTCAATCGAAGGAGATTTGGTCGCGGGAAAAAACGCGGGTCCTCTCCCACTAGAGAAAGTTTCAGATGGGAAGACAGACGCGGTAGAGGTACGGGCTATATGTTTCGCCGTTCCTCAAAGGATCAGAAAAAACCGGACCAATGACTAGCGATCCCTGTGGGGGGTAGACTGTCAGCATTCTCTTCAGCTTGGCTTGACATTACAAACAGTAAATGGGTCAGAGGCATCATTACTGAAGGTCTAAAACTGGACTTCAATCACTGGCCTCGTGAAAAATTTAAATTAACCCCTTTACGTTCCTCCCCCCTTGAGCAAGCAGCCCTGGAAGCAGAGGTTATCAACTTATGTTCCAAGAACGTGCTGATTAAAATTCCGGAATCAGAAAGAGGAAGGGGATTTTATTCTCCTCTTTTTCTGATTAAGAAACCAGACGGATCTTTTAGAACGATCATTAATCTCAGATGTCTTAATGAGTTCCTGGTCAATGAATCATTTAAAATGGAAACAATCAATTCAGCAATAAAAATGTTGTTTAATCACTGTTTCATGGTAGTGGTAGATCTAAAAGATGCATACTATCATGTTCCAATACATGAACACTTCCAGAGATTCCTGAGGGTAGCTGTGTCAATGGGGGGCCAGATTCGCCATTTCCAGTTCAGAGCTCTTCCCTTCGGCTTATCAGCAGCTCCTAGGGTGTTTACAAAGTTAGTGGCCGAAGTCATGGCACACTTACGAAAGTCTGACATCCTAATTATTCCCTACTTGGATGACTTTCTTATAGTAGGGAGCTCTGAAGACCATTGCCGTTCTCAGCTAGAGACAGCCACATCCGAACTTGAGCATCTGGGGTGGATCGTAAATTACGAAAAATCTCGTTTACAGCCCCAGAAAATACAAAGATTTTTGGGACTATTGTTAAACTCAGAATCCCAACAGTGTTGTCTTCCACCCGACAAGTTGTTACATATCCAACAACAGGTGTCTAGGGCAATTGATAAGCCATCCATGACCCTTAGACAGGCTATGTCACTATTGGGTTCTTTAACCTCTTGCATTCCCGCTGTCCGTTGGGCCCAGTTCCACACCAGACCATTACAATCCGAGGTGCTGGTTAATGATAGAATCTTACAGGGGTCCCTGCAGGATCAGATTACCTTAGGTCCAAAAGCACTCACTTCTCTTAGGTGGTGGCTAGACAGTAAAAACTTATCGGCGGGAGTTCCCTGGGTGTCACAGGTAACACGTGTGGTAACTACAGACGCTAGCCCTACGGGTTGGGGAGCACACATGGATGACATGATGGTTCAGGGTCTATGGTCCCCTCCCCTAACATCAGCCTCCTCCAACCAGAAAGAGTTAATGGCAGTAGAGCTTTCAGTGAAAAAATTCCTCATATATCTACAGGGTCATCATGTCAAGATCCTATCGGACAACCAGGTGGCGGTCGCATACATAAATCATCAGGGTGGAACTCATTCCAAGTCACTGATGAGAGTGGCGGATCGTCTGTTCCAGACAGCAGAAAATCACTTCTTATCCCTAACTGCTCTACACATAAGAGGAAAAGAAAACATCAAAGCGGACTTTCTAAGCCGCAACACCTTGAGACAAGGGCAATGGTCCCTAAACAATTACGTGTTCGATCAGATCGTCCACAAATGGGGACATCCAGAAGAAGACTTATTTGCTACCAGGGACAACCGGAAGACAACAAAATTTTGTTCCCTAAATCCCAGAGAAAATCCTCTGTCGGTAGACGCTTTTCTGATCAGATGGGATTTTCAACTGGCATATGCATTTCCTCCACTAGGCCTGATACCCTTAGTAGTCAGGAAGATAAGAGAAGATCGAGCCAGAGTTATATTGATTGCCCCATTCTGGCCCAGAAGGGCCTGGTTCACTTGGCTCAGGATCATGTCAGTGGAGGACCCCTGGGTACTTCCGGACATTCCAGATCTGCTCTACCAGGGGCCAATCAGCCATCCTCAAGTAAAGAATCTCCATTTAACGGCATGGATTTTGAAAGGGCGTTACTAAAAAGCAAAGGGTTCTCCCCGAGTCTAATTGAGACCCTTATGAAAAGTAGAAAGCAAATAACCACAACAATCTACGCTAGGACCTGGCGGAAATTTCTGGCCTCTTCTGATTTTAATTTAGAAGAGGGATTACCTATTAAACAAATCTTAGAATTTCTGCAAAAAGGCCTAGAGCTAGATCTATCCACTAGTACTCTAAGAGTACAGGTCTCGGCCCTAGGGGCTCTATTTTCATGTAACATCGCCAATAATTATTGGATCTCAAGGTTCATTAAAGCTTCTATTAGATCTAGACCCATACATAAAGATAGATCTATGCCTTGGGATCTCAACCTAGTCCTGTCAGCATTGACTAGAGAGCCGTTTGAACCATTACATTCAGCTTCAATTAAGGCCCTATCTCTTAAGACAGCCTTTCTTGTGGCAATTACATCTGCTCGTAGAGTTGGAGACATACAAGCGCTCTCCAGGGTATCCCCTTATACAGAGTTTCTACCAGACAGAGTAATCCTCAGACCGGACCCAGCCTATTTACCGAAAGTGTCATCACGGTTTCACAGGACACAGGAGATAGTTTTACCATCCTTCCTTCCCAATCCCTCCAACCCTAAAGAAGAACTACTCCATACATTAGATGTTAGGAGATGCCTGCTAGAATACATCTCTATTACTGACACTTGGAAGAAAGATAATGCGTTGTTTTTATCTTTCCAAAACCCTAGAAAGGGACTTAGGGTATCAAAGTACACACTAGCAAAGTGGATTAGGGAGGCTATCTCTTTGGCTTACACTGCAGGTGGGGGTCCGGCTCCGCAGAATCTGAGGGCGCATTCCACCAGGGCCATGGCTACATCCTGGGCGGAAAAGTCTGGAGTATCAATCGACCAGATATGTAAGGCGGCCACATGGTCATCACCGTCCACCTTCTTTAAGCACTATAGGTTGGATTTGGGGGCTTCCTCTGATCTCACATTCGGGTTAAGGGTGCTACAGGCCATAGTCCCTCCCTAAGGAAGCTTACATCTCTGTAATTCTCTCGTCGTGCTGTCATGGGAGTCCGAGTAAAGCATTAAGCTACTTACTGGTAGCGGCATTTCTCGGAGGCCCATGACAGCACCCTTAGTTCCCTCCCTATTCACGTGGGGGTTGCACTCCATATAAATGTATATATTTCACAATATGATACCAGTCCCAATAGATGTCTGCTATTTTTGTATATAATCTGTATATAGTGTATATTTTTGTGTACCACTAACCGCGGTAGTCCTCTCAAGACTCTGAAATACAACTGAGGCAAGGGAGAGGTACCGCCCTTTTGTATCTGTAGGTTTCCTGTTCCTAATGGGCGGATCCCCTCTCTCGTTGTGCTGTCATGGGCCTCCGAGAAATGCCGCTACCAGTAAGTAGCTTAATGCTTTTTTGGTGGGTGGTGGGGAGGGTGGAGGAAGTGTAATAACATTGCGGGGGAGGGGAACAATGTGTTAGACTGTATGGGGAATATTTCTGACCAGAAAATATTTAGTGGGAATGTGAGAGGAGACAGGATGTTAAGGAGGAGAAGAAATGTGTGAGGAGACCATATGGAGAAGTGGAATTTGAGGGAACAGTATGGGGTGAGAAAAGTGTGAGAGGGCACAGTTTAGAGCAGGGGTCTCAAATACGCAGCCTGCGGGCCACATGCAGCCCCCGTGGCATATATTGTGCTGCCCCCTGAGCTCCCAAGATGATCGTATCCAGGAAGTCAGGGGGCCACCAATACCAGGTCTTCTTTTCAGATGAATGTGCGTCCCCGAATGCACATTCAGTTGAATGGTATCACGGTGCAGACCAATTCCCTTCTCTGCAATACTTATACCATCCACTGGCCAATCGGAGACTAACAGTTGATGTGTTCCCGTCTCGGTGGCGAGGAAGGAAGAGGACGGTGCCATTGGTGTGTCCATCTCCTCACGCCGCCTGGCTGTGGAGGAGGAAGAGGCCACTGATCGCTGCAGGAGCAAGGTCAAATGAGAAGATTTTTTCTTAAATTTATGTGAAAAACGGAACAATAGGTGACATTGTTACCGGAAAGGGACCAGATTGGGGCCCCAGAATGGGAGACATTACTACAAAATGAGGACATTAATACACGATAAAGACCAGGATGGGGGACATTAGTACAAAATGGGGACTAGGATGATGGACCAGTAACAATAAATTACAGGATGGAAAACATTATTAAAGGACATGGGACATTGCTGCAAAATGGGGACCAGGATACGGTACAGTATTACAGAATGGGG
The DNA here is from genome assembly GCF_032444005.1 of Ranitomeya imitator. NCBI lineage: Eukaryota > Metazoa > Chordata > Amphibia > Anura > Dendrobatidae > Ranitomeya > Ranitomeya imitator. Next base: position 770,151,630 of record NC_091284.1, on the reverse strand, counting down.
GACATTATTACAGGAAGGGAAACATTACAGGATTGGATATATTATTACAGGATGGGAGACATTCTTACAGAATTGGGAACATTTTTACAGGATCGGAGACGTTATTACATAACGAAAAACATTACTACAGGATTGGGGACATTACTACAAAATGGGGACCAGGATAGGGAACAGTATTACAGGATGGGGGGACATTACTAAAATGAAGGGAAACATTATTAAATGATTGGGGACATTATTACAGGATGGGGCCAAAATTTCTATATGGGGCTAATTGATGAAAAATATCACTGTATGGGGCTGATTGGGGGGACATAAAAAGGGGGGAAAAAGATTAGGTAAAAATAAAGTATGAAAAAAATTTTGGAATCCGCCTGAAAATATAACGCATGAATGGACATAAGGCACAGCACATTTTCCGTCTTGCGTCTCTTCGGAAACCCTGAAGCAGTTAAAAGAAGTGACATTCTTTGTATAGATTGAGAGTTTAGCCGGTAAACCACTAGCATTGTCTTAAACGTTGGCTGGGAAAGCTCAACTCCTGCGCTGGTCTCTAAAAAACACTATGTACACATAGCCTTTAAGAGTTTTGGAAGAGTTTATTACCTGAAGTGTTTTTTGCTTTCCTCTGCGTCAATATGTTAGGATTATAGGATGGAGTTGATGTCTTTTTTTTTCAACCTTATCAACTATGTAACAGATATACCTAGGTCTGTACATGTGTCTCGATCAGTTTCAATACAAAAATACTCACGTGGTGTTTATTAAAAGGTGTCCCATCTCTAAGATTTTAGCTTTCACCGGAATCACCAGCACTCGGACATTGTGGAGAATGAACCATTTTACTTGGGACGTACAGCAACCATTGCATTCATCATTACAACATGAAGGACTACATGAAGAAACTGAGAGGTCATACACACTACATTGTACGGAGGAACTACATGCACATAAACTATCATGGTTAAAACCGCATCATCTGCTGTCTGCTTAACAGTCCCTCTATGACATAAGCCTGCAGCTGTTTTATACAACAACATCATGGATTATATTAAAACTTCATCTTGGTTACTTAGTAATCTGTACTCAGCTTGGGGTGTAATCCTAATAATTGCCTGTGTATACGTCTAGGATTAAAACATAACCTTTACTATCAATTCTAAAAGGCACAAAACATACCGAATTATATCACCAATTACAAAGTGCAAGGTGCATGAGACAAACACTAAACAAAATGTGGATTGCGCTTTAGATCAGTACTTGGACCCAGTCCAGATTACCCAGATTCAATCTCAGAAATTCTGGTCTCTGATTAGAAACATCCACAAGTAGATTCTCCGATTCTTCAGCCACTTATAATTATTTATCACTCAGTCTCCAATGTGTGGTTATCTTGATACTAGATGGTGGCCCGATTCTAACGCATCGGGTATTCTAGAATATGCATGTCCACGTAGTATATTGCCCAGTCACGTAGTATATTGCCCAGCCACATAGTATATTGCCCAGTCACGTAGTATATTGCCCAGTCACGTAGTATATTGCCCAGCCACGTAGTACATTGCACAGCCACGTAGTACATTGCACAGCCATGTGGTATATTGCCCAGCCACGTAGTATATTGCCCAGCTACGTAGTATATTGCCCAGCCACGTAGTATATTGCCCAGCCACGTAGTATATTGCCCAGCCACGTAGTACATTGCACAGCCACGTGGTATATTGCCCAGCCACGTAGTATATTGCCCAGCTACGTAGTATATTGCCCAGCCACGCAGTATATTGCCCTGTCACGTAGTATATTGCCCAGCCACGCAGTATATTGCCCAGCCACGTAGTATATTGCCCAGTCACGTAGTATATTGCCCAGTCACGTAGTATATTGCCCAGTCACGTAGTACATTGCCCAGCCACGTAGTACATTGCCCAGTCACGTAGTATATTGCTCAGTCACGTAGTATATTGCCCAGCCACGTAGTATATTGCCCAGTCACGTAGTATATTGCCCAGCCACGTAATATATTGCCCAGCCACGTAGTATATTGCCCAGTGACGTAGTATATTGCCCAGCCACGTAGTATATTGCCCAGTCACGTAGTATATTGCCCAGCCACGTAGTATATTGCCCAGCCACGTAGTATATTGCCCAGCCACGTAGTATATTGTCCAGTGACGTAGTATATTGCCCAGTGATGTAGTATACAGCACAGAGCCACATAGTATATTGCCCAGCTACGTAGTATACAGCACAGAGCCACGTAGTATATTGCCCAGCCACGTAGTATATTGCCCAGCCACATAGTATATTGCCCAGCCATGTAGTATATTGCCCAGTGACGTAGTATATTGCCCAGTGATGTAGTATACAGCACAGAGCCACATAGTATATTGCCCAGCTACGTAGTATACAGCACAGAGCCACGTAGTATATTGCCCAGCCACGTAGTATATTGGCCAGTCACGTAGTATATTGCCCAGCTACGTAGTGTATTGCCCAGCCACGTATGTCACAGGTTAAAAAATAAAAAATAAACATATACTCACCTTCCGAGGGCCCCTTGTAGTTCGGTCACATGACCGTGACGTCATGGCAGGTCCTTCTCCCATACCATCCTTGCCACCGGAACCTGCCGCTTTCATGGAGCGGTCACCGGAGCATCGCGAAAGGTGAGTATATAATGATTTTTTTTTATTATTATTTTTAACATTAGATGTTTTTACTATTGAAGCTGCATAGGCAGCATCAATAGTAAAAACTTGGTCACACAGGGTTATTAGCGGCGGTAACGGAGTGAGTTACCTGTGGCATAACGCGGTCCGTTACCGCTGGCATTAACCCTGTGTGAGCGGTGACTGCGGGGAGTATGGAGCGGGCGCCGGGCGCTGACTGCAGGGGAGTAGGGAGGGACTAATCGGACTGTGGCCGTCGCTGATTGGTCGCGGCAGCCATGACAGGCAGCTGGCGCGACCAATCAGCGTCTTGGATTCCATGACAGACAGAGGCCTCGACCAATGAATATCCGTGACAGAAAGAAGGACAGACAGACGGAAGTGACCCTTAGACAATTATATAGTAGATAGCGCAAAACACAATAAAGTTAAAAATCACTCACATTCCGGGTTTGAAATCAAGTGCTAAATAAACCCTCGTGGGTGTAATTACTCTCTACTACGGGTTGAATTAACACATCCGTTCTTAACCACAATAGGATTTTAACCCCAAGTCAAATGTACTGTGAAGTCTATGCCATCAGTTTAAGGGTTAACAGTGTAGATCAATGAATTCCCAGATATCATTTTACTTCAATGCACGATATATACTGTCCTCAGTACTCGAGGGAGACACTATACACACATTATTCCTTATAGCCGGTGGAATTCATCTCAATAATAGAGCTATGACTTGCATGCGTATACTTGAAACCATCTCATCCGCCTGGAAACCGTCCTATCATACGATCTCTGTTCCAATAGTGGCGGTGGAGCCTTTCCCCATACTTTGGTCCCAACGCGTTTCGTTTTACCTCACCATGGGATACCATTGGGGTTATTAATACCTCTGCCGCCCAGCCGACTCTGTCCTCCATGCGCATGGTCAGTGCAGTGTGAGTCGGTCTTTTAAAGGGACTCTGTCACCTGAATTTGGCGGGACTGGTTTTGGGTCATATGGGCGGAGTTTTCGGGTGTTTGATTCACCCTTTCCTTACCCGCTGGCTGCATGCTGGCTGCAATATTGGATTGAAGTTCATTCTCTGTCCTCCATAGTACACGCCTGCGCAGAGCAATCTTGTCTTGTGCAGGCGTGTACTATGGAGGACAGAGAATGAACTTCAATCCAATATTGCAGCCAGCGGGTAAGGAAAGGGTGAATCAAACACCCGAAAACTCTGCCCATATGACCCAAAACCAGTCCCGCCAAATTCAGGTGACAGGTTCCCTTTAAATGTGCACTGTGTCTAGCTTCCGGTTACAGTGACGCGCAGGTGACGATCAAATGACCGCGTGTGCAAACCAGATATGCGCTCATTGGAGTAATTGGAGTAATTACACCCACGAGGGTTTATTTAATACTTGTTTTCAAACCCGGAATGTGAGTGATTTTTAACTCTATTGTGTTTTGCGCTATATCAAGATAAGCACACATTGGAGACTGAGTGGTAAATAATTATAAGTGGCTGAAGAATCGGAGAAGCTACGTGTGGATGTTTCTAATCAGAGACCGGTATTTCTGAGATTGGATCTGGGCATTCTGGACTGGGTCCAAGTACTGATCTAATCCACATTTTGTCTAGTGTTTGTTTGTCTCCTGCACCTTGCACTTTGTTATTGGCGATATAATTCGGTATGTTTTGTGCCTTTTAGAATTGATAGTAAAGGTTATGTTTTAATCCTAGACGTATACTTAGTAATCTGGTTGCAGAGTTCTTAATAAATGCCATCATTCTTTATCTCATTTATAATGCATGCTATGTAAATTCATGGCATACTGCATGTAGTCAGCATGTAGCAATGTTATCAAGCTAAGCAGTGGCATCATCCCCACTGCTCTATCTTGTCATGTTCTCATGCATTCCCAATGAGATGTTGTATGGTAGCTACAAATTTTAACATCTGAGAAACTCTCTTAAAATATTAACTACTTACTATACAATTCTGGCAGATTTCCAGCCAAAGTTCACTCGGATCTGTCAGCGCAAAGTGGCTTCTATGAATCATATGAACGGTACATGGATTTCAGCCATTTATTTTAGTAACATGTACAACAATCTGGCAGCAAAAATACATGCCAAGTATGCAAATCATCTAGTGAGTCTAAAACGCTGAGCTCATGCACATTATATGCTTTGTTTGCCAGAGGGACCGACATAATGATCTAAAGCAGATCTGGGCAAATTGCAGGTCGAGACAGGAACAGCAAAGGATGCATATGACCCCCGGATCAAGACAGCCAAAGGGATGGAAATGGTGGCATCCCGCTCCACGTGTCACTGCTCGCTGCCCAGCATCTCAATTTCACCTGTATCTGCATCCTAGGGATCCAGACACCGGTGAATACAATGATGGAACAGGGAGCCTTCCGCTCCCTACTTCACAATTGAGCCTGTGTGCCTGAGAGCGAAGCAGGCGTAATGACGTCACAACGTCATGTCAGCTGTGCGGAGATCAGTGCACGGCATAGACTAGAACGGTGGAGTAACGGTGTTAAGTGAGTAATTTTATTTTTTATTTGTTTACATTTTCAGTACATGGAAGCTATAGGAACATCATACTCTATGGGGGACAGTGTGGGGACATAATACTGCATGATAGGCTGTGTAGGCATATCACATGTCGTTGTGTGAGGACATAATATTGTGTGAGGAGTAGAGATGGGCAAACTCGAACAGTAAAGTTCGGCTTCCGTACTGAACACCTACTGTTCGGGCACGGACACTGAACACGGACTTCATCAGGAAGTCCGTGTTACTGTTCGGGTTCAGCTGCCCAAACACCGGTTGTTGGTCACGCTGTCATGTGCATGACAGCTCGGCAAATACCGCTTCTGATGGCGCTTCCCGCCAGGTCAAAGAGCCGCGGTTCCCACGTTGTCAAAAGACAGCGTGAGCACTCAGCTGTAATCGGAGGTATACAGTTTACCTCCGGTCACTGGTGCCAGCTGATGGTACTACTCCCATCATTTGACAAAAACTGCCATTTATAACAGCGAGAGCAGGAGCAGTTGATGGGTGTATTCATTAGTTGCTCCTGCGCTGTAAATAAATAAGTTTAAAAAAAAAAACAGTGTGGGTTCCCCAGTATTTTTGATCACCAGCCAGGTAAAACTCACAGCTGGGGGCTGCAACCCTCAGTTTTCAGCTTCAACAAGGCTGGTTATCAAGAAGAGAGGGGCCCTCACTCCATATTTTTTAATTATTTAAATAAATAATTTAAAATAACAGCGTGAGGTCCCCTATTTTTGACCACCAGCCTTGCTAAAGCAGACAGCTGAGGGCTGGTATTCTCAGGCTGGTAAGATACCATGGATATTGCCCCCCACATCCTAAAAATAGCAGCCTGCAGCTGCTCAGAAAGGGCACATCTATTAGATGCACCAGTTCTGGCACTTTGCCCAATTCTTCCCACTTGTCCTGTAGTGGTGGCAAGTGGGGTTCATATTTGTGGGGTTGATGTCACCTTTGTATTGTCAGGTGACATCAAGCCCACGTCTTAGTAATGAAGAGGCGTCTATAAGACACCTTGCTATTACTAATCCTATAGTTGTATTGTAAATAAAGACACAGCCAGAATAAAGTCTTTTATTAGAAATAAAACAAAACACAATTTTACTTTACTTAAAAAAAAATAACAAACACAGTTATGCTCACCTAACACCTATTTCCCTGAAGCCCTTGTTCGCCTGTAATAAACAAAAAAACAACAATAACAATATCCCTTTCCTATCCGTCCTTTTGCCCCATGCCATAATACAATACAAAGGTGACATCAACCTGCACTTTGTTGGGTCATCATACTGTTTGAGGAGCTGTGTGGGGACATTGAACTCTTTGCGAATCTTTGTGAGGACAACATACTGTGGGAACATCATATTTTGTTGGGAACTGTTGATCATGGTACAAGGGCTGATAGTAGGAGCATTATTGCTCTCTTTTATAAACTTTATCATAAATAGTAAAGTACCGTATATAGTTTTGATTAGCTGCTCCAGGTAACAATATAAGTTACAATAAGCTCTAACATATATTAACAGTAGCAGCTGCTTAGTATACTCAATTCTGCCCAATTATGTGATAATAATTAATATAAAATAATAACAATAATTAGAATAATTAAGTTTGGCCTCTTAGTTTGGTCCTCCACAACAGTCACCGTCTCTCTCATGTGGTCCCTTGGGAAAATTAATTGGCCACCTTGATCCATAGCAATATTATTAATAAAGCTTTGGAAACAGTTTATTCAGACTTATTGAATATTTTGCGGGTGCAGGAAATGAAGATCAGTCTATCTACATAAGTTGTGCTAATGGGTATATGTGAGTTCCCACTGAAAAATCTGCATTCACTGGTGATTCACTTGTATACCTGACATCACGTTTTAACTTCATGGACATATTGCAACAATCAAGCACGGCTCATATTATTGTCAGTGGTTGTACAAAATAAATCATATATCGGTAAAATCATTATCTTATCAAAAATAAATATTTACAAAGTTAAATATGCTAATAAAAAAGCTCTATAAATCACACACTCAATACTTTATGTAGAGGTTGATTTGTTTGCGCAGACATTCCCACAACCTTCCACAGCAGCCTGTGATGACTGAATGTAAGGCTATGTTCAGGGCCGTATTTGCCACTAGGCTAATACAACTTGAGGGCACGTGCCTAGGGCGGGACGATGCGGGGGGGTGGCACCTGAGCAAGTTTTTTTTTCTAATTAAAGTCCGGGGTCACCTCCCGACCGAGCACCTACGTCCCCCACCCCCTCAGCCCCCAACCGCCCATCTCCTTGAAGACGTCATACTCACCCTACTCCAGCGATGCGTGGTCTCAGCGCCGGCAGCTCGTCCTGTTTGAGCGGTCACATGGTACCGCTCATTAATGTGATGAATATGGATGCATATTCATCACTTTAATGATCAGTACCACGTGAACGCTCACGAAGGAAGAAGGTGCTGCGCCGGGACAGAGATGGAGGGATGTTCGGCGCGGTGTGGGAAAGGTGAGTATGACAGCCGGGGAGGATGGAGGAGGACGGGGAGCCTAACCATGCAAGATGGGAGTGGGGAGCCGATGAGCCATGCATACAGGATGAGAGAGAAGAGGGTGGGGATGAGCCATGCATACAAGATGGAAGGGGGGCATTATACAGTATGGAGCATCATGTGTGGCCATTATACAGTATTGAGCATCATGTGTGGCCATTATACAGTATGGAGCATCATGTGTGACCATTATACAATATGGAGCATCATGTGTGGCCAATATACAGTATTGAGCATCATGTGTGGCCATTATACATTATGGAGCACTGTGTGGCCATTATACAGTATTAAGCATCATGTGGGGCCATTATAAAGTATGGAGCATCATGTGTGGCCATTATACAGTATTGAGCATCATGTCTGACCATTATACAGTATGGAGCATCATGTGTGGCCGTTATACAGTATTGAGCATCATGTGGGGCCTTTATACAGTATGGAGCATCATGTGTGGCCATTATACAGTATTGAACATCATGTTGGGCCATTATACAGTATGGAGCATCATGTATGGCCATTATACAGTATTGAGCATCATGTGGGGCCATTATACAGTATGGAGCATCATGTGTGGCCATTATACAGTATTGAGCATCATGTGTGGCCATTATACAGTATGGAGCATCATGTGGGGCCATTATAAAGTATGGAGCATTATGTGGGGCCATTATACAGTATGGAGCACTGTGTGGCCATATTTTTTAGTTTATAATTATTGTTTATGAAACAGTGTGGTCTGCAGTACTAAATGGGTGTGGTTGGGGCATGGATATGGGTGTGACTAGTTGTGAAATGGGTGTGGTCAGAGGCGCGGCCCAAAACTTGCCACGGCGCGCTATGCGCGTCGCAAACTTTGTCAGTCTTTCCCTTCTTCACAAGTTGGGAGGTATGGTACCGCATTTGCCGGATTACAGCAAGTGCCGCAAATGTCTCCAAATCCGTAGGGAATGAATGAGGCCGAACGCAGTGTTGCCGTAAGTGATCCGTTACGCGGCAGATGCGGAAAAACTGCCGGATCTGCTGCAAAAGGCTACTTTCACATCAGCTATTTTTGACAAAGTCACTGCCGATAGTGTCATACTTACCAAAGGGGGAGGCAGCACTAAAAGTGCCTAGGGCAGCATATACTCTAAATACGGCCCTGGCTATGTTCACACATTGCGATTTCAGCATTTTTAATGCATTTTTATGCAAATTTTCTGCTGAGTTTTACAGAACCAGCAAAGTCTATGAGGTTTCAGAAATCTCCTGCACACAGCTTGCTTTTTTTTTTGTTTTTGTCAAATTTTTGTGCAATACTTTAGTTTTTTCAGAATGCAGCATGTCACTTCCTTTAGCATTTTTTCAGTGTTTTTCACCCATTGAAAGCAATGGGTGGTGCAAAAAAAAATGCACGTATTATTATTATTTATTATTATAGTGACATTTATTCCATGACGCTTTACATGTGAGGATGGGTATACATAATAAAAACAAGTACAATAATCTTGAACAATACAAGTCACAACTGGTACAGGAGGAGAGAGGACCCTGCCCGCGAAGGCTCGTATCAGTCTTTGCTGCATTTTTGGTGCCAAAACCTGATGAAGTAGAATCAGATTTTTTTTTATGTGCTAAACTTGATCAGCATGCACAAGAGACAAATGTACCATGACAAAAACGAATGAAAGAAACGCAACAATTTCAGTGCTGAGGAATGCATTTATCTATCAATAACCCTCTTTTTATCCCCTCTTCTTCCAGGATTATCTCCTCCCTCCAGAGACCCTGTATCTAAAATTTCCAGGCTTAGTGAAAATAATGGCTGCTTTCTTCTTAAAACAGCGCCACACTTGTTAACAGGTCGTACGTGATATTGCAGCTCAGTCTCATTCACTCCAGTGAAATTGAGCTGCAGTACTAGACACAACCTATGTTCAGGTGTGGTGCTGTTTCGGTAATCCTGCAGGAGCTCTTTAATTACTTACTCGAAACTTTTAAAAAGTGTGAAGAGAAGCACAAAGTGAGAGAACGGAAGTAAATCACTTAAACAATCCCATCCCTTTCGTCTTTTAATATAGGACAGTGTAAGTTGTTTTTATGTGGTGATTTATGGAGTCATTTCTTTGTGGTCAGATTTATTGTGCCACCATCCAGCAGTAGAGAGATTAACATCATCATGGCTACGAGTGTCACTGTGATTTGCTGCGGTGCTCCGTGATCCATGAAGGTAAATGCAGATTAGTGGAGGACAGAAGATGAAGGTGTAAAACGGAAATGATAAAACTAATAAGCTGGTGGTCAAACATGTAATAATAAAATGTCATCTAGACCTAATCCTGACTGCATTTTACAAAAAGTGCGAAAAATGGATATATACCGGAGAGAAACTGTGCTGACCCTGTATACTCCCCAGAGCTGAACAGAATAAAGCCATCATTATGAGCCTGGTACAGCATTGAACTGGGAATACCTGACCTTAGCAGTGGAAATGATACATTCCCAGATTTGCATGCTTCATCTCCACTCCATTAATTGTCTATGAGACTGTTGGAAAAAGCCGACTGATGTAATAGGCTTTATTTGGCAGTGCCATAGACAATCCTATAGATAGAGCATAACCTGTTGTGAATTCCGCTCTTGGGCTCCCTCCGGTGGTTGTGGGTGGCACTTTTGTGAGTTCTGCTCTTGGGCTCCCTCCGGTGGTTTTAAGTGGAATGGCTGCTCCTTGGATTTAGCTGTCAGCAGCTGCTTCCACTGATTGTCTTTTCTGCTCGGCTATTTAGCCTGGCTCTTTCCTTCAGCTTGTGCCACTTGTCAATGGTTCCTGGTTGGATTCACATCTCTTTGGATTTCCCTGTTATCCTGACCAGTTCAGCAAAGCTAAGTCCTTGCTTGCTCTTTTATGTCCACAGGTTGTGGACTTATCCGTTCTGTGCTTTCTATGTTTGTCCAGCTTGTCAGTATGAATTAATTCTGTGATGCTGGAAGCTCTGGGAAGCAGATTTACCCTCCACACCTTTAGTCAGGTGTGGAGATTTTTGTAAACTCTGTGTGGATTTTTGTAGTGTTTTATACTGACCGCACAGTATTCCATCCTGTCCTATCTATCTAGCTAGACTGGCCTCCTATGCTCATCCTAGTTTCATTCTGTGTATGTCTTTTCCCTCTCCACTCACAGTCATTACTTGTGGGGGGCTATCTATCCTTTGGGGATTTTCTCTGAGGCAAGATAGTTTTCCTGTTTCTATATTTAGGGGTAGTTAGTTCTCAGGCTGTGACGAGGTGCCTAGGGAATGTTAGGAGCATCCCACGGCTACGTCTAGTGTTGTGTTGAGCTTAGAGACTGCGGTCAGTACAGATACCACTTCCTTCAGAGCTCGTTCCATGTTGCTCCTAAACCACCAGATCATAACAGTACAAATGGCCAGAAATGAATTAAATGCATCTCAAAAGAAGGAAAAATTCTGAGCCATTTTTTTTTCTGTGCTCTCTTTTGTCTTTTTTTTCCTCTTGATTTCTGCGTGGTTCAGGATTTATGCTCTGGCATGGATGTTCAGGGTTTGTTTTCTCGTGTGGAACAACTTGCTGCAAGAGTACAGAGTATCCAAGATTATGTTGTCCAGACTCCAGCTTTGGAGCCTAGAATTCCTACTCCTGATTTGTTTTTTTAAGACAGATCCAAGTTTTTGGACTTTAAAAATAACTGCAAATTGTTTTTTGCTTTGAAACCCCGTTCTTCTGGTGATCCCATTCAGCAAGTTAAAATCATCATATCCTTGCTGCGTGGTGACCCTCAGGACTGGGCATTCTCCCTTGAATCAGGGGATCCGGCATTGCTGAATGTAGATGCATTTTTTCAAGCGCTCGGATTATTGTATGACGAACCTAATTCTGTGGATCATGCTGAAAAAACCCTGTTGGCCTTGTGTCAAGGTCAGGAAGCGGCAGAATTATACTGCCAGAAATTTAGCAAATGGTTTGTGCTCACTAAATGGAATGAGGATGCTCTGGCTGCTATTTTCAGAAAAGGTCTTTCTGAAGCCCTTAAGGATGTTATGGTGGGCTTCCCTACGCCTACTGTTGTAAATTCTGTGGCCAAGCTCCCTCCTGTGGTCGAGAGTGGTACTTCGGCTGGTTCTGTCTATGAGCTTCCTTTGGTGGATGAGAGTGGTACTGCGGCTTCTGAGTTTCCTTCCTCAGGTGATGAGGTTAAGTCGTTAGGTGCTGCTCTATTTAACTCCACCTGGTGCTTTGATCCTGGCCTCCAGTCAATGTTCTAGTATTGGTCTTGCTTCCTCCTGGATCGTTCCTGTGGCCTCTCTATCCTGCATAAGCTAAGTTCTGCTTGTGTTACTTTTGTTTGCTATATTTTCTGTCCAGCTTGCTATATTGGTTTTTCTTGCTTGCTGGAAGCTCTGAGACGCAGAGGGAGCACCTCCGTACCGTTAGTCGGTGCGGAGGGTCTTTTTGCCCCTCTGCGTGGTTGTTTGTAGGTTTTTGTGTTGACCGCAAAGCTATCTTTCCTATCCTCGGTCTATTCAGTAAGTCGGGCCTCACTTTGCTAAATCTATTTCATCTCTGTGTTTGTATTTTCATCTTTACTCACAGTCATAATATGTGGGGGGCTGCCTTTTCCTTTGGGGAATTTCTCTGAGGCAAGGTAGGCTTATTTTTCTATCTTCAGGGCTAGTTAGTTTCTCAGTCTGTGCCGAGTTGCATAGGGAGCGTTAGGCGCAATCCACGGCTACCTCTAGTGTGGTTTGATAGGATTAGGGATTGCGGTCAGCAGAGTTCCCACGTCTCAGAGCTCGTCCTATGTTTTTGGTAATTGTCAGGTCACTTTATGTGCTCTGAACTTCAAGGTCCATTGTGGTTCTGAATTACCTGTTCATAACAGCCTACTGGTTTGAGCGAATCTATGTCTCTGGCCATTCAGATTGATCGGCGTTTGCGCGAGCGCAAAGCTATGCACCATATGGCAGTGTCCTCTGGGCAGAGTCCTGAACCTATGCAATGTGATAGGATTTTGACTAGAACAGAACGGCAGGAATTCAGACGTCAGAATAGGCTGTGTTTTTACTGTGGTGATTCTGGTCATGTTATTTCTGATTGCCCTAAACGTACTAGGAGGGTCGCTAGGTCTGTTGCCATTAGTACTGTACAGCCTAAATTTCTTTTATCTGTGACCCTGATTTGCTCATTGTCGTCCTTTTCTGTCATGGCATTTGTGGATTCAGGCGCTGCCCTGAACTTAATGGACTTAGAATTCGCCAGGCGCTGTGGTTTTTCCTTGCAGCCTTTGCAGAGCCCTATTCCTTTGAGGGGCATTGATGCTACTCCATTGGCCAAGGATAAACCTCAGTACTGGACGCAGATGACCATGTACATGGCTCCTGCACATCAGGAAAATTGCCATTTTCTGGTGTTGCATAATCTGCATGATGTTGTTGTACTGGGTTTTCCATGGTTACAGGAACATAATCCGGTGCTGGATTGGAAAACTATGTCTGTGACTAGATGGGGTTGTCAGGGGGTACATAGTGACGTTCCTTTGATGTCAATTTCCTCTTCCCCCTCCCTCTTCTGAGGTCCCTGAGTTTTTGTCGGATTTCCAGGATGTATTTGATGAGCCCAGGTCCAGTTCCCTTCCTCCACGTAGGGACTGTGATTGTGCTATTAACTTGATTCCTGGTTGTAAGTTCCCTAAGGGCCGACTTTTCAATCTGTCTGTGCCAGAGCATGCCGCCATGCGGAGCTATGTTAAGGAATCTTTGGAGAAAGGGCATATTCGGCCGTCTTCGTCACCATTGGGAACGGGTTTCTTTTTTGTTGCTAAGAAGGATGGCTCCTTGAGACCCTGTATAGATTATCGTCTTCTTAATAAGATCACGGTCAAATTCCAATACCCCTTGCCTTTGCTTTCTGATTTGTTTGCTCAGATTAAGGGGGCTAGTTGGTTTACTAAGATTGACCTCCGAGGGGCATATAATCTTGTTCGTATTAGTAACATAGTAACATAGTAACATAGTAACATAGTAACATAGTTAGTAAGGCCGAAAAAAGACATTTGTCCATCCAGTTCAGCCTATATTCCATCATAATAAATCCCCAGATCTACGTCCTTCTACAGAACCTAATAATTGTATGATACAATATTGTTCTGCTCCAGGAAGACATCCAGGCCTCTCTTGAACCCCTCGACTGAGTTCGCCATCACCACCTCCTCAGGCAAGCAATTCCAGATTCTCACTGCCCTAACAGTAAAGAATCCTCTTCTATGTTGGTGGAAAAACCTTCTCTCCTCCAGACGCAAAGAATGCCCCCTTGTGCCCGTCACCTTCCTTGGTATAAACAGATCCTCAGCGAGATATTTGTATTGTCCCCTTATATACTTATAAAACAGGGTATACTTGTATTAAACAGGGTGACGAATGGAAAACTGCATTTAATACGCCCGAAGGCCATTTTGAATACCTTGTGATGCCATTCGGGCTCTCTAATGCTCCATCTGTGTTCCAATCCTTCATGCATGATATTTTCCGCAATTATCTTGATAAATTCATGGTTGTATATTTGGATGATATTTTGATTTTTTCCGATGATTGGGAGTCTCATGTGAAGCAGGTCAGGATGGTGTTACAGATCCTTCGTGATAATGCTTTATTTGTGAAGGGGTCTAAGTGCCTATTCGGAGTTCAGAAGGTCTCTTTTTTGGGTTTTATTTTTTCTCCCTCGTCTATTGAAATGGATCCTGTTAAGGTCCAAGCTATTCATGACTGGATTCAACCCACATCTGTGAAGAGCCTTCAAAAATTTTTGGGCTTTGCTAATTTCTATCGCCGTTTCATTGCCAACTTTCCCAGTGTGGTTAAGCCCCTTACTAATTTGACGAAGAAAGGCGCTGATGTGACGAATTGGTCCTCTGCGGCTGTTGAGGCCTTTCGGGAGCTTAAACGCCGATTTACTTCTGCCCCTGTGTTGCGTCAGCCGGATGTTTCTCTTCCTTTTCAGGTTGAGGTTGACGCTTCTGAGATTGGGGCAGGGGCCGTTTTGTCTCAGAGGGATTCTGATGGTTCTTTGATGAAACCGTGTGCTTTTTTTCCAGAAAGTTTTCACCTGCGGAACGCAATTATGATGTCAGCAATCGGGAGTTGTTGGCTATGAAGTGGGCGTTTGAGGAGTGGCGACATTGGCTTGAGGGAGCTAAGCACCGCGTTGTGGTCTTGACTGATCATAAGAATCTGATTTACCTCGAGTCGGCCAAGCGGCTGAATCCTAGACAGGTTCGATGGTCCCTGTTTTTCTCCCGTTTTGATTTTGTGGTCTCGTATCTTCCGGGATCTAAGAATGTTAAAGCTGATGCCCTCTCTAGGAGTTTTTCGCCTGATTCTCCTGGAGTCCTTGAGCCGGTTGGCATTCATAAGGAAGGGGTGATTCTTTCTGCCATCTCCCCTGATTTGCGGCGGGTGCTTCGGGAATTTCAGGCTGATAGGCCTGACCGCTGTCCAGTGGGGAAGCTGTTTGTTCGTGATGGATGGACAAGTAAGGTGAGTTCTGAGGTTCATTGTTCAGTGTTGGCTGGTCATCCTGGGATTTTTGGTACCAGAGATTTGGTTGCTAGGTCCTTTTGGTGGCCTTCCTTGTCACGCGATGTGCGTACTTTTGTGCAGTCCTGTGGGACTTGCGCCTGAGCCAAGCCTTGCTGTTCCCGCGCTAGTGGGTTGCTTTTGCCTTTGCCGGTCCATGAGAGGCCCTGGACGCATATTTCCATGGATTTTATTTCGGATCCTCCTGTTTCCCAGAAGATGTCTGTTATCTGGGTTGTTTGTGACCGGTTCTCTAAAATGGTCTATCTGGTACCTTTGCCTAAGTTGCCTTCCTCCTCAGATTTGGTTCCATTGTTTTTTCAGCATGTGGTTCGTTTGCATGGCATTCCGGAGAATATTGTGTCTGACAGAGGTTCTCAGTTTGTCTCTAGGTTTTGGCAGGCCTTTTGTGCTAGGATGGGCATTGATTTGTCTTTTTCTTCGGCGTTTCATCCTCAGACTAATGGCCAAACTGAGCGAACTAATCAGACCTTGGAGACCTATTTGAGATGCTTTGTGTCTGCTGATCAGGATGATTGGGTGGCTTCCTTTCGGGCTAGTTCGGCTACTTTGGTTTCACCTTTCTTTTGTAATTTTGGTTTTCATCCTCGTTTTTCTTCTGGGCAGGTTGAGCCTTCTGATTGTCCTGGTGTGGATTCTGTGGTGGACAGGCTGCAGCAGATTTGGACTCATGTGGTGGACAATTTGACGTTGTCTCAGGAAAGGGCTCAGCGTTTTGCTAACCGCCGTCGGTGTGTTGGTCCCCGGCTTCGTGTGGGGGATTTGGTTTGGTTGTCTTCTCGTCATGTTCCTATGAAGGTTTCTTCCCCTAAGTTTAAGCCTCGGTTTATTGGTCCTTATAAAATTTCTGAAATTATTAATCCAGTGTCTTTTCGTTTGGCTCTTCCAGCCTCTTTTGCCATTCATAATGTTTTCCATAGATCTTTGTTGCGGAGATATGTGGTGCCCGTTGTTCCCTCAGTTGATCCTCCTGCCCCGGTGTTGGTTGAGGGAGAGTTGGAATATGAGGTTGAGAAAATTTTGGATTCTCGTTTTTCGAGGCAGAGGCTTCAGTATCTTGTCAAGTGGAAGGGTTATGGCCAGGAGGATAATTCTTGGGTTGTTGCCTCCGATGTCCATGACACCGATTTGGTTCGTGCTTTTCACTTGGCTCGTCCTGATCGGCCTGGGGGCTCTGGTGAGGGTTCGGTGACCCCTCCTCAAAGGGGGGTACTGTTGTGAATTCCGCTCTTGGGCTCCCTCCGGTGGTTGTGGGTGGCACTTTTGTGAGTTCTGCTCTTGGGCTCCCTCCGGTGGTTTTAAGTGGAATGGCTGCTCCTTGGATTTAGCTGTCAGCAGCTGCTTCCACTGATTGTCTTTTCTGCTCGGCTATTTAGCCTGGCTCTTTCCTTCAGCTTGTGCCACTTGTCAATGGTTCCTGGTTGGATTCACATCTCTTTGGATTTCCCTGTTATCCTGACCAGTTCAGCAAAGCTAAGTCCTTGCTTGCTCTTTTCTGTCCACAGGTTGTGGACTTATCCGTTCTGTGCTTTCTATGTTTGTCCAGCTTGTCAGTATGAATTAATTCTGTGATGCTGGAAGCTCTGGGAAGCAGATTTACCCTCCACACCTTTAGTCAGGTGTGGAGATTTTTGTAAACTCTGTATGGATTTTTTGTAGTGTTTTATACTGACCGCACAGTATTCCATCCTGTCCTATCTATCTAGCTAGACTGGCCTCCTATGCTCATCCTAGTTTCATTCTGTGTATGTCTTTTCCCTCTCCACTCACAGTCATTACTTGTGGGGGGCTATCTATCCTTTGGGGATTTTCTCTGAGGCAAGATAGTTTTCCTGTTTGTATCTTTAGGGGTAGTTAGTTCTCAGGCCGTGACGAGGTGCCTAGGGAGTGTTAGGAGCATAGTGTTGTGTTGAGCTTAGGGACTGCGGTCAGTACAGATACCACTTCCTTCAGAGCTCGTTCCATGTTGCTCCTAAACCACCAGATCATAACAATAACCCACCCTATATCATCTATAGCGGGTGAACTAAGTATTGAAAACGTCTCAAATTTTCTATTTGATCTATTGATCTATTAGTATACCCAAGACTTTTTCACACGTGCTTTTGCTTAGTTCAATTCCTCCCATTCATAGATGTAATTTTTGCTTTTCTGGCCCAGATGTAGAATCTTGCATTTCTCCCTGTTAAAGGGAAGGTACCGCGTTTGAAGGTCATTAATAAATCACTGTAATGTAGCATAACATGCTGCTATAAGCAAGTTTGAAATGCATGTGAAACAGATTTCATGTGTTATATGAGTTTAAAGAATGCACTGGGGGCTGACATCTTGGTTTTGCAGCAGTAGCAGGGCACTATCAGTGTCAGATTACGGCACCCCATGGACATAGGAGATAATAGACCGACGCTGACCCTATCTGTAACTTTGCAGCAGCATTAGCAGTGAGCTGGGCACGCCTCTGTGGGCTGCACAGCTCACTGCTGTAGGTGTGACTAGCTGCCATTTTATTATAGCCCTGTGCTCTCTATCGCAGGATAAAAGCCCTCACTGCTCCTCTGTACTCCAGGCAGGCACATCCTGGGCAGACGTCCTCTGCTGCGGCTCACACGCTGCCCTGTGTGCTTCTCCTGCTGTGTCTCCGCCTCCCCCTCACACACAGTCCCTGTGATCTCTGGTAAGCTGCACTCACAGCCTGCAGAGAGGGAGGTGACACCTGGAGAGAGAGAGCAGGGCAGCTGATAGGACAGGGATTAAGGTGGAGGAAGGGGGATGTTAAGAATCTTATTCACAAAAAATGCTGCTGAGCCCACTGTGTTCTGCTCCTCTGTAACCAAGCTGTGCCTCTGATGCAGTAACTGCTGGTGATAGCAGGTCACAGGGCAGTCACACACAAAATGGTGCTGCCCTGTGATGCTGCTCTTCATTCTTACTGTTAGCCACAAAATTGGGGCAGTAACTGCTGACATCACCATTTCCCTCCCCTTTTGGGTGGTCTAATATCCCTGGGGCAGAGCTGCTAAATCTTACTATAGCTGCTTGAGGTCTAAAACGGAAAATGCTCCCCCTAGTGGTAAATATGTATATTTGTAGAAAAATATATAATATTTTTCATATAGAAATGTTTGCAAACAGTGCAAACATTGCATTAATACATTTTAATTACTATTTTAAGCTTAATTTCACAACAAAACAAAATACAAGAAAACTGGTGGCACCTTCCCTTTAAATATCATTCTATTAGTCGTTGCCCATTGTTTAAGCTTATCTAAATCCTTTTGAATCCTTTCTCTTTCTTCTCTAGTGTAAAGGTACCTTCACACAGAGCGACGCTGCAGCAATACCGACAACGATGTCGATCGCTGCAGCGTCGCTGTTTGGTCGCTGGAGAGCTGTCACACAGACAGCTCTCCAGCGACCAACGATGCCGGTAACCAGGGTAAACATCGGGTTACTAAGCGCAGGGCCGCGCTTAGTAACCCGATGTTTACCCTGGTTACCAGCGTAAAAAATAAAAAAACAAACACTACATACTTACATTCCCCTGTCTGTCCCCCGGCATTCTGCTTCTCTGCGCTGTGTAAGCACAGCGGCCGGAAAGCAGAGCGGTGACGTCACCGCTGTGCTTTCCGGCTGGCCGGTGCTCACAGCCAGTGCAGGAAAGCACAGCGCCGGGGGACAGACAGCGGAATGTAAGTATGTAGTGTTTGTTTTTTTTACTTTTACAATGGTAACCAGGGTAAATATCGGGTTACTAAGCGCGGCCCTGCGCTTAGTAACCCGATGTTTACCCTGGTTACCAGTGAAGACATCGCTGGATCGGCGTCACACACACCGATTCAGCGATGTCTGCAGGGAGTCCAGCGACGAAATAAAGTGCTGGACTTTCCAATGATGGCACAGCAGGATCCTGATCGCTGCTGCGTGTCAAACTGAACGATATCGCTAGCCAGGACGCTGCAACGTCACGGATCGCTAGCGATATCGTTCAGTGTGATGGTACCTTTAGCTTTGCATCATCTGCAAATATGATTAGTTTACATTCAGTTCCCTTATCTAGATCATTTATAAAAAATGTTGAACAACGCTGAGGCCACTCTTTGAGTAAGATCACTGAGCCAGTTATGAATCCACCTAACCTTAGCCTTGTCAAAGCCTTTCTCAAAGATTCTGGCTAGTGGTTCTGCAATTTCCTCTGCAAATGTACCAGTACATTTGCCCATTCATTCTTCCTTCAAGTATATGAAGTTTGCTAGTGCCGTATTGTTCAGCAATGAAGTATTGCATGGTGAGCATGTAGGAGGGTGGTGCTGTTATGGACAGTAAGGAACACGCTGTTACTTTAAGAGACTGCACCCCCTTGTCTGGCAGGATGGAATATTCTGCTTCTCCCCTGGGATATACCGTGTGAATGAACTGGACTGTGCAGATGGCAGGGGTGGAGCCTGAACAGCGTGTGTGAGCTGAGGCTACTGCAGAGAGATCTTTGTGCTTATAGTTGCAAGAGAGGAGAACTGTGTCCTGATATAGCTGCAAGAGAGGGCCCCCAGCCTGTAACGTAGTGGACTTGTGAGATTTCACAGACTTTTCCGGATGCAGCGAGGATGGCTGTCCTGTGTTAGTTCGAGGAGCCACGAAGATACCGAGAAAGGGATTTAAAGTTTCCAGAAGCACCTCCAGGACCCCGAAGCAAGGAGAAGACCACGTTTCACGGAGCTGGCAGAAAGCAGTGCGCACCACCGTACTAGACTGTAGGGGGCCCCCCGGGACTGGATCTGAGTCCCCAACATCACCGTGAGTTTGTTCCTGTTTTGTGCACGTCAGGGCCTAGTGTAGGCTTCAATAGTCAGAACACGGCAGCCGTGAGGTCTGCTTAGTAATGGCCAGGGAGGTTATACGTAGAGTAGCATCATTCTTTGTTTATTGTTTGCATTTACTTGTGTGACATATATTGAGTCTGTAACAGTTGGAGCAGCGTGCTATTTTACGGACAAGCTAAACAATATAACTCTTGTAAATTATCTTTTGCCATTGCATACCTCTCTTTGCATCTTCCTCATCCACTTCATTCCTTGCCTTCAAATAAATCTACCCCTTGTTGTTTGCACCTCATCTTGTGCACAGTAGTCTTCCTGCACCGTGGTGGTCCCCGGCCATCGCTTCAAGCATGCATACAGGCCATGGAAGTTGATTGCAATTCTTATTGTTCTTTGAAACAATTGTACCTGCTGATTCCAGGTCTTTCTGTAGCACTCCACAGGTGGTCCTTGGCTCTTGGACAACTCTTAGACAACAATTCTTTTTGCTCTGTCTTAAATCTTGCAGAGTACGCCTGGTTGCGGCCGGTTTGCGGTGAAATGATGATCTTTCCCCTTCTGGATTATGGCCCCAATAGTGCTCACTAGAACCTTCAGTAGTTTAGACATTTTTCTGTAACCAATGCCATCATTATGTTTTGCAACAATAAGGTTGAGAAGGTCTTGAGACAGTTCATCACTGATTTTACCCATCATGAGATGTTTCTTGTGTGGCACCTTGGTAATGAGACACCTTTTTATAGGCCACCAATTACTGATAGATTTCAGCTGGTGTGATGGCTTTTTGCGCCACTCTTTCATTATGGGTTCAATACTTTTTCCCTGCATCATTTCTCATTACTACACAACTCAATTTATGGACTTTGTAAGTTGGCCACTGGACAGGTCCTTGAGGGGAGATATGTATAATTCAGGGTGGTAGCTTTGTGATGCGAGCTTGGGAAAGCATGATCCAGCACATACTGTGCTGAGTTATTAGGGCATTCCAGGGCCAAGTTTTACGAGCAGTCAAAAGAGATGGGTGAGAATGACTGCTCACATATCCCCACCCCAGGCGTGTGGTTTGACAGATAAAATGGAGACCAAGTGCCTCATTCAGGGTCTGGAGATGTGTGGATCTCCTGTGTGTTGGGCTGTGCAAAGGCCTTAAGAACCGAGACACTATCCTGAGCGGGCAAACCCGCTATATTGTATGGACTTTTTACTTTGTGTTTTCACTTTGTGCCAGAAAATGCTGATCTTTTGTTTGCTTATGCTTCGGCAGGCTTATGGAGTTTTAATAAACCTGCCTGGACATTTTAGCAAAACCCCTTCATGTGCCTACCTCAACCACAGCTGAGTGAGTACAAACCTCTACAACATCTATGGTTCGATTTCTTTATCTGTGAGGATTGGATGGGTTGTTACCGACATCTGGTGATAATTTCATGTCAATAGCACCTTTAGAAATATATTTACTAAGAAAATTGTTGATGTATTGAATACTTATTTCCCCGCTGTCTACAGAAAAAGTCTACATCTGTTTTACATTCGATAGTATCTACCAAACAAATACATGTAGAAAAAATTGATGCAAGTCAATATAACTTCAGGTTCAGACTACACAGGGCATGTTTGTAGTCTGTTACCATGGAAACACACAGTGCTGTTAAGGAGCTGCAGACACAACATGTTCCGAGATATTTAATTTACAAAATTGCTTTCATTTTTTTATTTTAGAAGTACTGTGACAATAGAAAACTTGCTTTGAAGGTAGACATAACATATTGATAAGTTTCAGTTTCTCCAATGTCTTTTGTCTCAGCATCCTCCTTTGATCATTACACTATGTTCACACGGGGTGTTTTGGCAGAGGTTTTTTTTTTTGTTTGTTTTTTTGCTGCATTTTTTTCTGCAGAAAAGAAGCTACTTTTTACAGTACCAGCGAAAGCTAAACGTTTTCAGAAATCTCACGTGCACAAAGCTTTTTTTCTGACTTAATTTGAGCACTGCATCGTTTTTGAAAATCTGCAACATGTCAATTCTTTCAGTATTTTTTTTTTGCAGTGTTTTTTAACTGAAACCAATGAAAAACAGCAGAAACTCATGGAGAGTTTCATGTGTGAACATAGCCTCACAACCGGGCATAATGATGAGCGCAGCAATACATTTTTATGCTTTCCAACATATTGTTATTTGTTTAAATATTTTCAATGGCCTTTAGAGAAAGATTGCTAAAAAATTATTAAGCTTAGAATCTTACATGTATGTTAACTCTTATATACAGTAGGCAAATTAATGATCGTAAATATTGATACAGCAAAATTCGATATTTGCAATACTTACATATTTCCATTGGGTGTCGCCATTGAGTTACTGAATCTGATTGGAACACTGTGGTTCACAAGACCAGATTTGTGCAGTGGGAAGTTGTGTAATACTTGTTACATTTTGTATTTCAATTAAAGGGAACCTGTCACCCCGTTTTTTCAGTAGGAGATAAAAATACCGTTAAATAGGGCCTGAGCTGTGCTTTACAATAGGGTATTTTTTGTCCCCTGATCCCCTACCTATGCTGCCGAAATACCTTACAAAAGTGTCCTTTTTTGCCTGTCAATCAGGCTGGTCAGGTCGGATGGGCGTGGTCACAGCGCTGTTTTTCCCTCACATCTTGCTTAAGTTCCCGTTGGTGGCGTAGTGCTTCTCGCATGCGCAAGTGCCGAATGCACTGCGCAGCTGTCGAAAAAGAGCGCGCTCGCCGCTATTCAGCGGTTTCTCGGTGGGCGCGGCCATCTTCCTGAGGCCGCGCGTGCGCAGATGGAGTCTCCTGCTTCCCGGGGCTTCAGGAAATGGCCACGGGATGCCGCGCGTGCGCAGATGGACATCGCGGCGGCCATTTTCCTGAAGCCAAGATTCGAACTCGGCTTCAGGAAAATGGCCGCCACGATGTCCATCTGCGCACGCGCGGCATCCCGCGGCCATTTTCCTGAAGCCCCGGGAAGCAGGAGACTCCATCTGCGCACGCGCGGCCTCAAGAAGATGGCCGCGCCCACCGAGAAACCGCTGAATAGCGGCGAGCGCGCTCTTTTTCGACAGCTGCGCAGTGCATTCGGCACTTGCGCATGCGAGAAACACTACGCCACCAACGGGAACATAAGCAAGATGTGGGGGAGAAACAGCGCTGTGACCACGCCCATCCGACCTGACCAGCCTGATTGACAGGCGAAAAAGGACACTTTTGTAAGGTATTTCGGCAGCATAGGTAGGGGATCAGGGGACAAAAAATACCCTATTGTAAAGCACAGCTCAGGCCCTATTTAACGGTATTTTTATCTCCTTCTGAAAAAACGGGGTGACAGGTTCCCTTTAATCTAAAAAGAAAAAAAATAACCTGGCAACATTATTCTTCCTGCCAGTGCAATTACAGCGATACCAAAGTTATATTATTTGCATTAGTTTAGTGGTTAAAAAAGTTTTAATTTTGTAAAAAAAAGAAAAATAAAATAGATTTTTGTTGCCACATTCTGAGACCCATGTCACCAGCAGCAAGTTCTGGATTCGACTTAAAGCAATGTCCAAGATTGGAATCGTTATGGTCCTTGATGTTAATTTCCTTAGATGCTGATATCAAAGAAGTTTCACAGAGGGAGATGGCGATCTCTGTGACCCGATCAGCACAGTTGTGTGTTTTCCATGAGTTTACATGCCAGCCTGTGGCTGGACAGATGAATTTACCTATTAGACCCTGCAGTAGTCTAGCCTAACAGTTTGCCTGTCAGTGTAGCGCTGGTGGGAATGCTGACTACTGGAAAGCATTATGTAGCCGATCAAGCCTTGGCCGTTTCTTGTCTTCTGGGAGGACAAAAGAGAAATTAAAGTCATCTTAACTTTTGCAGAATTTGATAACCTAGAAAGCAAATACTAAAAAAAATAGATTTTAAGATGAGTGAAAAGAAAATAGATGTATATAGCCAGCACATTCATAGTGACCCGTAGGGGAAAAAAAACATTATTAAAAGTAAAATCTGAATAACATGGAAAAATTACAGGATAGCAAAAATAAACACAGTGATGTCACAGTTGAGGGATAATAAACACAGTGATGTCATAGTGCAGGGATAATATACACATTGATGTCATAGTGTAGGGATAATAAACAGAGTGATGTCACAGTACAGGGATAATAAACACAGTGATGTCACAGTGCAGGGATAATAAACACAGTGATGTCACAGTACAGGGATAATAAACAGTGATATCATAGTGCAAGGATAATAAATACAGTGATGTCACAGTGCAAGGATAATAAACACAGTGATGTCACAGTACAGTGATAATAAACACAGTGATGTCATGGTGCAGGGATAATACCCACAGTGATGTCACAGTGCAGGGATAATACACACAGTGATGTCACAGTACAGTGATAATAAACACAGTGATGTCACAGTGCAGGGATAATAAACACAGTGATGTCACAGTGCAGGGATAATAAACACAGTGATGTCACAGTGCAGGGATAATAAACACAGTGATGTCACAGTGCAGGGATAATAAACACAGTGATGTCACAGTGCAGGGATAATAAACACAGTGATGTCACAGTGCAGGGATAATAAACACAGTGATGTCACAGTGCAGGGATAATAAACACAGTGATGTCACAGTACAGGGATAATAAACACAGTGATGTCACAGTACAGGGATAATAAACACAGTGATGTCACAGTGCAGGGATAATAAACACAGTGATGTCACAGTGCAGGGATAATAAACACAGTGATGTCACAGTGCAGGGATAATAAACACAGTGATGTCACAGTGCAGGGATAATAAACACAGTGATGTCACAGTACAGGGATAATAAACACAGTGCTGTCACAGTACAGGGATAATAAACACAGTGATGTCACAGTACAGGGATAATAAACACAGTGATGTCACAGTACAGGGATAATAAACACAGTGATGTCACAGTACAGGGATAATAAACACAGTGATGTCACAGTGCAGGGATAATAAACACAGTGATGTCACAGTGCAGGGATAATAAACACAGTGATGTCACAGTACAGGGATAATAAACACAGTGATGTCACAGTACAGGGATAATAAACACAGTGATGTCACAGTACAGGGATAATAAACACAGTGATGTCACAGTACAGGGATAATAAACACAGCGATGTCACAGTGCAGGGATAATAAACACAGCGATGTCACAGTGCAGGGATAATAAACACAGCGATGTCACAGTACACGGATAATAAACACAGTGATGTCACAGTACAGGGATAATAAACACAGTGATGTCACAGTACAGGGATAATAAACACAGTGATGTCACAGTACAGGGATAATAAACACAGTGATGCTACAGTAAATGAATAATAAACACAGTGATGTCACAATAATGAGATCATGACCACAGAATAATTGCTCAGGAATAATATGCATCGTTCTTCTGCAATATGGATATAATACTCCCACTGACTACACAGTTCATGAATAATATCCTTACTGATGTGGCACACATCCACTAGGCCAGGGGTCCCCAACCTGTAGTACGGGAGCCACATGTGGCGCGCGAGCTTGTGATGTGTGGCTCGCGGCTGCCTAACAGCTTGTTGCATTAACATCAGGTGTAAATAAGTATTAAGAGCAGATCTCTAAATGGTGACTTTCGTGTGTAACCTTGTACACAAGAGTAGATATGAATGGGGGTGATATAGGAAACTGTGGAGTTTGGCATACTGCCTTGGTGTGATTTCAGTGTGGTTGCCAGTATACCGGTAATGGAGGCTCTAAATGTCACTACTGTGAGTGGGGAAAGAGCTGGTTGTGGCTCGCGACCCTCTCTCAGAGCTGGTTGTGGCTCGCGACCCTCTTTCATAGATGGATGTGGCCCTCAAGGTCAGAAAGGTTGGGGACCTCTGCACTATGCAAACAGTGATGTCAAAGAACAGGAATGAGGCACAACTATGATACTAACTATGATAAAAGACTTTCCAAGCAGGTGTGTGTTTTGCAGAAAAAAAATCAATTGTGAAAATGCACATAAACCACAAGTTTGTAAAGTGTATATGATAGAGAGATCTGCTGCAAGGCTGTGGAGGTCCAGTTACAAGGAAACTCATAGCTCACATGGACAAGAAATTAATTGAACCTTCTCTCGTGTTCAGCACCATGGAAATAATGGTGCTATATAAATAAATAATAATAATGTGTTCAGAACTGCAGAAGGTGTTATGTTTGCTAATGACAGGTGTTATGAAGACAATCCAGAAACACAGTGTGCTTAGCGATCAGAGCGCACACAGTGATCTGACAAATACCCAAAAATACAAGAACGAGCTCTGAGACGTGGAAACTCTGTAGACTGCACACCTGATCCTATCCTAAACACAACTAAAAGCGGCTGTGGATTGCGCCTAACAACTACCTAGGCAACTCGGCACAGCCTAAGAAACTAGCTAGCCTGAAGATAGAAAAATAGGCCTGACTTGCCCCAGAGAAATTCCCCAAAGGAAAAGGCAGCCCCCCACATATAATGACTGTGAGTAAGATGAAAAGACAAAACGTAGGGATGAAATAGATTCAGCAAAGTGGGGCCCGATATTCTAGGACAGAGCGAGGACAGTAAAGCGAACTTTGCAGTCTACAAAAAACCCTAAAGCAAAACCACGCAAAGGGGGCAAAAAAACCCACCGTGCCGAACTAACGGCACGGCGGTACACCCTTTGCGTCTCAGAGCTTCCAGCAAAACAAAAGACAAGCTGGACAGAAAAAAAGCAACAAAAAAGCAAAAAGCACTTAGCTATACAGAGCAGCAGGTCACAGGAACAATCAGGAGAAGCTCAGATCCAACACTGAAACATTGACAAGGAGCAAGGATAGCAGCATCAGGCGGAGTTAAGTAATGAAGCAGTTAACGAGCTCACCAGAACACCTGAGGGAGGAAGCTCAGAAGCTGCAGTACCACTTGTGACCACAGGAGTGAATTCAGCCACAGAATTCACAACAGTACCCCCCCCTTGAGGAGGGGTCACCGAACCCTCACCAGAGCCCCCAGGCCGACCAGGATGAGCCGCATGAAAGGCACGAACAAGATCGGAAGCATGAACATCAGAGGCAAAAACCCAGGAATCATCTTCCTGAGCATAACCCTTCCATTTAACCAGATACTGGAGTTTCCGTCTAGAAACACGAGAATCCAAAATCTTCTCCACAATATACTCCAATTCCCCCTCCACCAAAACCGGGGCAGGAGGCTCAACAGATGGAACCATAGGTGCCACGTATCTCCGCAACAACGACCTATGGAATACATTATGTATGGAAAAGGAGTCTGGGAGGGTCAAACGAAAAGACACAGGTTTGAGAACCTCAGAAATCCTATACGGACCAATAAAACGAGGTTTAAATTTAGGAGAGGAAACCTTCATAGGAATATGACGAGAAGATAACCAAACCAGATCCCCAACACGAAGTCGGGGACCCACACGGCGTCTGCGATTAGCGAAAAGTTGAGCTTTCTCCTGGGACAAGATCAAATTGTCCACTACCTGAGTCCAGATCTGCTGCAACCTATCCACCACAGAATCCACACCAGGACAGTCCGAAGACTCAACCTGTCCTGAAGAGAAACGAGGATGGAACCCAGAATTGCAAAAAAATGGAGAAACCAAGGTAGCCGAGCTGGCCCGATTATTAAGGGCGAACTCAGCCAACGGCAAAAAGGACACCCAATCATCCTGGTCTGCAGAAACAAAACATCTCAGATATGTTTCCAAGGTCTGATTGGTTTGTTCGGTCTGGCCATTAGTCTGAGGATGGAAAGCCGAGGAAAAGGATAGGTCAATGCCCATCCTACCACAAAAGGCTCGCCAAAACCTTGAAACAAACTGGGAACCTCTGTCAGAAACAATATTCTCAAGAATGCCATGCAACCGAACCACATGCTGAAAGAACAAAGGTACCAAATCAGAGGAGGAAGGCAATTTAGCCAAGGGCACCAGATGGACCATTTTAGAAAAGCGATCACAGACCACCCAAATGACTGACATCTTTTGAGAAACGGGAAGGTCAGAAATGAAATCCATCGAAATATGTGTCCAAGGCCTCTTTGGGACCGGCAAGGGCAAAAGCAACCCACTGGCACGAGAACAGCAGGGCTTAGCCCTAGCACAAATCCCACAGGACTGCACAAAAGTACGTACATCCCGTGACAGAGATGGCCACCAGAAGGATCTAGCCACTAACTCTCTGGTACCAAAGATTCCAGGATGACCAGCCAACACCGAACAATGAAGTTCAGAGATAAGTTTATTAGTCCACCTATCAGGGACGAACAGTTTCTCTGCTGGACAACGATCAGGTTTATTCGCCTGAAATTTTTGCAGCACCCGCCGCAAATCAGGGGAGATGGCAGACACAATGACTCCTTCCTTGAGGATACCCGCTGGCTCAGATAAACCCGGAGAGTCGGGCACAAAACTCCTAGACAGAGCATCCGCCTTCACATTTTTAGAGCCCGGAAGGTACGAAATCACAAAGTCGAAGCGGGCAAAAAATAACGACCAACGGGCCTGTCTAGGATTCAAGCGCTTGGCAGACTCGAGATAAGTCAAGTTCTTATGATCAGTCAATACCACCACGCGATGCTTAGCTCCTTCAAGCCAATGACGCCACTCCTCGAATGCCCACTTCATGGCCAGCAACTCTCGATTGCCCACATCATAATTACGCTCAGCGGGCGAAAACTTCCTGGAAAAGAAAGCACATGGTTTCATCACTGAGCAATCCGAGCGCCAGGAAAAACGCATCGACACTACTCAATGCAGGGTCTCCTGGCGCAAGAGAAAATGCCCAGTCTTGAGGGTCGCCGCGCAAAAAAGAAATAATAATCAAAACCTGTTGAATAGGATTACCAGAAGAATGAGGTTTCAAGGCCAGAAATAGCTTACAATTATTTTTGAAACTTAGAAACTTAGTTCTATCTCCAAAAAAACAAATCAGGAATAGGAATTCTTGGTTCTAACATAGATTTCTGATCAATAGTATCTTGAATTTATTGTACATTTATAACGAGATTATCCATTGAAGAGCACAGACCCTGAATATCCATGTCCACACCTGTGTCCAGAATCACCCAAATGTCTAGGGGAAAAAAAAAAAAATGATGTCAGAACTTTTTCTTTCCCTCTATTGAGAATCATTAGTTAGGCTCCTTGTACTGTTATGTTTGCTAATGACAGGTGTTATGAAGGCAATCCAGAAACACAGTGTGCTTAGCGATCAGAGCGCACACAGTGATCTGACAAATACCCAAAAATACAAGAACGAGCTCTGAGACGTGGAAACTCTGTAGACTGCACACCTGATCCTATCCTAAACACAACTAAAAGCGGCTGTGGATTGCGCCTAACAACTACCTAGGCAACTCGGCACAGCCTAAGAAACTAGCTAGCCTGAAGATAGAAAAATAGGCCTGACTTGCCCCAGAGAAATTCCCCAAAGGAAAAGGCAGCCCCCCACATATAATCCTAATACTCCACAAAGAACCACAGTCCGTAAATCCCATAAAATATACCTTTATTAAATATACAAAATTATAAAATTGAACAACGGATAAGATACATTGGGACAAATGGGGGCTAGTGAGAAAAACTGTACGGCAGTAAAATACAGGGCTACAGAGTACTCCCCACCATGTCAGCACAACATGTCACATAATATATACTCCAATGAGTGATGTAAACAAGTACACACAATAGAGCACTGATAGATAATACTGAGGCCAGGGACAGTATATTAACAATTTAGGTGCAAGTGCACATATGGCAAAGAGATTTCACTGCATGCCGGCCACATATCAGTATAGAATATAGAAAAGTGTATACCTGATGCTTGCTTATACCACATAATTATGTCACATAATATATACTCCAATGAGTGATGTAAACAAGTCCACACAGTAGGGCACTGATAGATAACACTAAGGCCAGTGACAGTATATTAACAATAAGGTGCAAGTGCACATATGGCAAAGAAATTTCACTGCATGCCGGCCACATATCAGCATAGAATATAGGAAGGTGTATACCTGATGCTTACTGGCCGGTGAGGCGGGTCGGCTCAGGTCCCTCACCGGCCAGCAAGCATCAGGTATACACCTTCCTATATTCTATGCTGATATGTGGCCGGCATGCAGTGAAATTTCTTTGCCATATGTGCACTTGCACCTTATTGTTAATATACTGTCCCTGGCCTTAGTATTATCTATCAGTGCCCTACTGTGTGGACTTGTTTACATCACTCATTGGAGTATATATTATGTGACATAATTATGTGGTATAAGCAAGCATCAGGTATACACTTTTCTATAGTCTATACTGATATGTGGCCGGCATGCAGTGAAATCTCTTTGCCATATGTGCACTTGCACCTAAATTGTTAATATACTGTCCCTGGCCTCAGTACTATCTATCAGTGCTCTATTGTGTGTACTTGTTTACATCACTCATTGGAGTATATATTATGTGACATGTTGTGCTGACATGGTGGGGAGTACTCTGTAGCCCTGTATTTTACTGCCGTACAGTTTTTCTCACTAGCCCCCATTTGTCCCAATGTATCTTATCCGTTGTTCAATTTTATAATTTTGTATATTTAATAAAGGTATATTTTATGGGATTTACGGACTGTGGGTCTTTGTGGAGTATTAGGATTTCTGTTTACAGTTGTCCCTTTAGTTTAGTCCAAATATACACACATGATATATTTCTTACAATATTGGTACTTGTTTACTTATAATCTGTGTGTATTATGTGTGTCACAACTTTATTATACCCACATATAATGACTGTGAGTAAGATGAAAAGACAAAACGTAGGGATGAAATAGATTCAGCAAAGTGGGGCCCGATATTCTAGGACAGAGCGAGGACAGTAAAGCGAACTTTGCAGTCTACAAAAAACCCTAAAGCAAAACCACGCAAAGGGGGCAAAAAAAACCCACCGTGCCGAACTAACGGCACGGCGGTACACCCTTTGCGTCTCAGAGCTTCCAGCAAAACAAAAGACAAGCTGGACAGAAAAAAAGCAACAAAAAAGCAAAAAGCACTTAGCTATACAGAGCAGCAGGTCACAGGAACAATCAGGAGAAGCTCAGATCCAACACTGAAACATTGACAAGGAGCAAGGATAGCAGCATCAGGCGGAGTTAAGTAATGAAGCAGTTAACGAGCTCACCAGAACACCTGAGGGAGGAAGCTCAGAAGCTGCAGTACCACTTGTGACCACAGGAGTGAATTCAGCCACAGAATTCACAACAAGAAGGTAATTAAACCTATTCAACATACACTACACCCCTGGGTACTCAAAGTACTAAATGGTGATGCACGTCTCCCTACCTACCCTCCACATCTATCCGCCACATCTACCCTATCAGTTTATATATTCCAAGTAGCGCCATGATTTTTTTTTCATTCACTGCAAGTCTAGAAAGAATTTTCGTTTCTACCTTTGTCACTTTTTTATAGCGACATCAAGGACAGAGAACAGGATTTGAAGAATCAGTGGTCAGATACTTAACTGCTAATAAAAGAAGTGGAGAGGAAGAGATAATTTGAAATATGATGTGAATGATAAAGTCTCAGCTTTGGTTGTGATTCATTCCTGGACAAGATTCTCTGTTCTAGAAGACGTTTGGCCATGATCCCTACCTTTCCAAATAATGAGATAGTGTGGTCATTGTGCAGAGCCTGCAGCAAGTAAAGACGTGAGGTCTTCCTCCCGTAATCTGGGACAAGTTTTATGACATAAGTGTAAATCGGCGTTTTCTGATATGGGTGAACCGAAAAGGATTCGCCGATGCATAGAAAATCAGTACAGATGATGCTGATCTTGAGACCTAGTTACTATGTCCGTCCTAGCATAGCTAACATGCTAATGGAATAAGGTGACCTCAATATCGAGAGATGTCTTCTTACAAAAGGTTAACCCCTCACGAGTCACTTCCGAAAAGGTTAGATTTATTGTATCTTTTAGTTCTGTCTTTCTAGGATATCTGTAGTTCATAGTCATCGCTGCCTACACATTATCATTTCTTATATACTCTCCTTTCCCCTGGTATACATTCATTGGCTGTATTGCATCTATAGCACACTGAATAAAGCTTCCAGACTGCTCCTATAATTAATACCGTTATAATGTACAGCTACGAAATGCTGCCATAACTTATGAAAAAAAGTACTAGAATTATAATAATATCTATGCTAAATTAATAAGTATGATTTGTGGGGGGGGGGGGGGGGGGTTCAACCCCACTATTCATGGTCCATTGAAGAATATAAGGCAAGGGACATTTTTTTTAGACCAAAGTAAGGTGCATACATACTGTTGGAGATAGTCTCCCTTCAAGGGTCACAGTCAGGAAAAATGCCTATTGTAAAAAAAATATATACTGTGTGGTGTCTGCTTTTGCAGATATTTTCTGTATTGTCTGTTAACAAATGGTATTCAGACACAAAATGACCAGACGGAGGATCTCCTGATGAAGATTGCAAAACGTACAGCAAGATGTTGTTTGCACAAGAGGGGTTAACACTTGTGATGAGCGAATATGCTCGTTACTCGAGATTTCCCGAGCACGCTCCGGTGTCCTACAAGTAGTATTCAGTGCTCGGAGATTTAGTTTTCTTCGCCGCAGCTGGATGATTTACAACTATGAGCCTGCTTGACT
This sequence comes from Ranitomeya imitator, assembly GCF_032444005.1. NCBI lineage: Eukaryota > Metazoa > Chordata > Amphibia > Anura > Dendrobatidae > Ranitomeya > Ranitomeya imitator. Next base: position 770,118,741 of record NC_091284.1, on the reverse strand, counting down.
ACATGTGGGGATTCCCTAGCAACCAGGCAACCCCCACATGTACTTATGCTGGCTAACAGATGTAAATCATTCAGCTGCGGTGAGGAAAACTAAATCTCCGAGCACTAAAAAATACTCGGAGGTCACCCGAGCGTGCTCGAGAAATCTCAAGTAACGAGCTCATCACTAGTTAACACCAATTAGCATCATGTCATCAGGTAAAAAACACTTCTTATAATCAGTGAATGATTACCATATATACTCGAGTATAAGCCGAGATTTTCAGCACAAATTTTGGGGCTGAAAGTGCCCCTCTCGGCTTATACTCGAGTCAAGGTGGGTGGCAGGGTCGGCGGGTGAGGGGGTGAGGGCGCTGAGGTATACTTACCTGCTTCCAGCGATCCTGACGCTCCCCCTGCCGTCCCACGGTCTTCGGTGCTGCAGCTCTTCCCCTCTTCAGTGGTCACGTGGGACCGCTCATTAGAGAAATGAATAAGCGGCTCCACCTCCCATAGGGGTGGAGCCGCCTATTCATTTCTCTAATCAGTGGTGCCGGTGACCGCTGATAGAGGAAGAGGCTGCGGCACCGAAGACAGTTGTGACAGGCAGAGGGAGCCGGACGCCGGGACCAGGTAAGTATGTAATATTCACCTGTCCGCGTTCCAGCCGCCGGGCGCCGCTCCATCTTCCCGGCGCCGCTCTGTCTTCGCGTCCTCTTGCTCTGACTGTTCAGGTCAGAGGGCGCGATGACGCATATAGTGTGCGCGCCGCCCTCTGCCTGATCAGTCAGAGCAGAGAGACGCCGGGACCGGACGCTGGGAGCTGCAAGCAAGAAAGGTGAGTATGTGTTTTTTTTTTTATTGCAGCAGCAGCAGCAATGGCACAGATATATGTGGAGCTCTATGGGGAAATATGAACGGTGCAGAGCACTATATGGGGCACAGCTATGGGACAATATGAACGGTGCAGAGCACTATATGGCACAGATATATGTGGAGCTCTATGGGGAAATATGAACAGTGCAGAGCACTATATGGCACAGCTATGGGGAAATATGAACGGTGCAGAGCACTATATGGCACAGCTATGGGGCAATATGAACGGTGCAGAGCACTATATGGCACAGCTATGGGGCAATATGAACGGTGCAGAGCACTATATGGCACAGCTATGGGGAAATCTGAACGGTGCAGAGCACTATATGGCACAGCTATGGGGCAATAATGAACGGTGCAGAGCACTATATGGCACAGCTATGGGGAAATCTGAACGGTGCAGAGCACTACATGGCACAGCTATGGGGCAATAATGAATGGTGCAGAGCACTATATGGCAGCTATGGGGCAATAATGAACGGTGCAGAGCACTATATGGGGCACAGCTATGGGGAAATATGAACAGTGCAGAGCACTATATGGCACAGCTATGGAGCAAGAATGATCTATTTTTATTTTTGAAATTCACCGGTAAATGCTGCATTTCCACCCTAGGCTTATACTCGAGTCAATAAGTTTTCCCAGTTTTTTGTGGCAAAATTAGGGGGGTCGGCTTATACTCGGGTCGGCTTATACTCGAGTATATACGGTAGATATTTAATTGTAAATTATCTTTGGCTCGTATTTAATCATCCTGTATTTCTGATTATGACCATATATTAAGTTTTCTATATGTACTCTATTTAGCATCTTTTCTTACTTGTGGTATAGATACTAGTCTTCTGCAGTGCTCATGTCTCATGCAATTGTATATATTATCTACATGTGACCTTGATCATAGTGTGTGTCATTATTACCCTCTTCTGCTTTTTTGGTGCTTTTTAGGGGGGGGTTGTTTGCATTTGGGATTCTTTGCTTTTATCAATTATGCAATCACATTTTTTTATTAGATTTTTGATTTGACAATTCCTAGTTTAGAGAGACTTGCTTCAGTTTCTACTTCAAAAATGTGACATGAACTCTCTATTTTACACCAGGCGTCATTTTTTTTAAACCTCTCTAGCAAAAAAAAAATCTAAAAAACTTAAATGGTGTCTAGGAGGTATAGCTATAAGGGGTGTAAGGGCTCATAGTCTGCGAGGAGAACGGACGCGTGCAATCCGATAAATCGGATTGCACTCTGGCCAATATTTTTCTATGAGTCCCTGCTCATCTGCAATTTTTTTCTCAGCTCAGATCAGGATGACAAAAAAAATTGCTGCATGCTGCGATTGTCCTCGTATCTCTGATGAGACTCGCCAATGCAAGTCAATGGGTGTGATAAAAAATGGCACGGCACTTGGACCATGCGGGTGCCATCCGATTTTTACACAGCCATATCCTTTTAAAAGGATATCTGCTGCATACAGTAAAATCACAGCGTGACGTAACAAAATAGAACAAGTAGAATAGATATATACACATAGAATAGATAGATAAAAAAGATGTCAATGACATAATTATTACAGTGCTTTTGTAGCTTACTGTACATGCTTTTTTTTTACTTTCTAAATTATTTTCTGAAAAAATGGCATAGGATCCGCGGTGTTGGATGTTTTGATCTCCCCGAGGTCATTCATCCTTATGTTTATAGTCCTTTTACTAGGCACTGCTCCTAATTGCCAGTTTCCTACTCCACACTGATGAGGGGCAAATACCCCGAAACAGCTGTCTGTGGATGGATACCATGTTTTGGCATAGGTGGTCTTCCTTTATGGATGCTGCCCTTCCCATGGTTGTTCCTTCCCGGTGAAAGACCTGGCTATTTATTGCTTGCGTTGAGAAACACGTGATGGTGTCTCAGCGGCTTTTCTACACGCATTTGCATATTTCCCATAAGGGATGGGGGCAGTGTTCTGGATCACTGCGTTGAGAAACACGTGATGGTGTCTCCGCGGTGTTGGATGTTTTGATCTTCCCGAGGTCATTCATCCTTATGTTTATGGTTAGGGTTTGAACTGGACTTTCTGGATAGTGGGGAGCCAGTGAAGAGATTGACAGAGGGGAGAGGCCGGGGAATAGTGGGGGGATAATTGGATTCGTTGGGCAGCAGAGTTTAGAATAGATTGGAGGGGTGCAAGAGTGTTAGAAGGGCGGCCACACAGCAGGAGGTTGCAGTAGTCAAGGGAGGAGATGATGAGTGCATGGACTAGGGTTTTTGAAGATTCTAGGTTGAGAAATGTATGGATCCGGGAAATATTTTTGAGTTTAAGTCAGTAGGAAGTGGAAAGGGCTTAGATATCTGATTTGAAGGTGAGATCACAGTCAATGATTACCCCAAGGCAGCGAACTTATTGGACAGGGAAGAGTGAGCAACCATTTACATTAATGAATAGGTCCATTTGGAGGTGTTGAGTGAAATGGGGAAAGATGATGAATTCTGTTGGGTCCATATTAAGTTTCAGAAATCTAGCGGAGATAAAGGATATAATAGCGGAAAGACATGGTGGGATTCTGGTTAGTAGGGAGGTGATAGTCAGACGAAGCCTTGTCATCAATTCATACATTAGGGAGCTGGGTTATGTAAGGAAAGCAAATGGATGTAGAGAGGAGTGTCTTCTAAAAGGGGTATGGCTACCGAAAATAATTGTACCTGAATCTGCTGGGGTTACATACAAACATAAATTACAGTTAACAAACTAACAATGACAGACTGGTACAGAGGGAAGTGGATCCTGCTCTTGTGGGTTTACAGTCTACCGGAAAATGGGGAAGGAGACAGTAGGTTGGGGGTGCGGCAGCTCTTGTGGTGGGGAGGTGGCATTGGGGTTATTGCAGGCTGTAAACGTGCTTGAAGAGATGGGTGTTCAAGTTCCGTCTGAAAGCTACGGATAATCGGACGTGTTGGGGCACAGAATTCAAAATATGGGGGTGCGTGAAGAACGTATAAGTGTGGAGGAGGGAAGAAGTTCTTGAGAGGACCGGAGGTTAAGTGTTAGAAGGTAACGGGAGATTAGTTTGGAGATACAGTATATGGAGGAGACAGATTGTGGGTAGTTGTCACGACTCTGTTGTCGGGCCTCCCAGGACCAGGGGCTCGTTTCCTGTCCCTAACGCTAGGGGCACCCTAGCTTTCCCTGTTCCCCAGATTACCTCTTATGGTGAAGATGCCAGGGCCATGTGCCTTGCCTTAGCTCCTGAATCCACCCTCATTCTGTACCCTTTCCCCACCCTGGGGAGTAGTAGTGTACCGTAATATACCAACCAGACTAACAAGGTAATACAAACAGGGGTAAAGAAAAATACCATACAAATATACTCAAACAAACAACAGAGGTAGACACCGGGGAGTGGAGGATGGGGAAAAACCAAAGTAGGAGAAGAAGAGGATTAGCACACACCCAAAACAACAGTCTCAGATAAATACACCAAACGACTTCTCAAACAACTATAGCAAACTACCATCTCCTAACTATGCAGTATGAAGATAGCTCTGGCAATGAGTGCTTGCCAGGGCCCAGATTACATAGGAGATGGTAGTTGCTAACAGTCAACAACTGAGAGCCTTAACGCAGGAAAGCTTCCAAGAGCTCTCAACTGAGCAGATTAACCCCTGCACTGCTAAAAGAAACCTGTACCGTTTAATATGAAGGTGAAGTACAGGGTGTACAGCATGATATCATTTATTGCGATAAACAGATCAGGTAGGGGAGTTAGGTGAGATGGAGAAAAGATGATGAGTTCAGTTTTGTCCACACTGAGCTTTAGGAAGCATGTTGAGAAGAAGTAGGATATAGCTGATAGATACTCAGGAATTTTGGACAGCAGAGAGGTGACGTCTGGGCCAGAAAGGTAGATCTGAGTATCATCAATGTATGGATGGTACTGCACTGCAGCCATGGGACTTTATGAGTTGTACCAGGCCTAAGGTATAGATTGAGGAGAGTAAGGGTCCCAGGACAGAGCCTTGAGGGACACTAATAGAGAGAGGGTGGTGTGTGGAAGTAGTGTGGGAGTGGGAGATGTTAAATGCGCAATTGGAGAGGTATGAGGAGATCCAGGAGAGGGTGATGTCTTTGACACCAAAGGAAGAAAGGATGGAATGATTGAGTGTGTTGAAGGCAGAGGACAGGTCTAGAAAGAAGAGTATAGAGAATTTTCTATTAGCTTTGGCAATAAGTAAGTCGTTGGTAATTTTGGTCAGGGTAATTTTGGTGGAGTGGTAGAGCCGGAGGCTGTCAATTAGTCAGTTAGATGAGAGAGGGGAGAAAAGTCCAGCAGTGGAGTTTGGAGGCGAATGCGAGCAGCGATATGAGGCGACAGCTGGACGCAGAGGTCTGGTTGAGGGATGGCATATAGGATAGGTGTGATAGTGGCATATTTGAAAGCAGAAGGGAAAGTACCAGAGGTTAGCGATAGGTCAAAAAGATGGGTTAGGGCTGGAAAAAGCATGGTGGTGAGGTTGAGGAGGAGGTGGGATGAGATGACATTGAGTGTCCATCACTAGATAGAGACTTTTATTTTTTTCTTGCACATTGTGGGCTTTCCATAGGATGTTCCAGGAGTCCAATCTTCTTTTGCATGACCAAAAAATTCCATTATTAAATCAGATTTACAGCCCCCGCTTGTGTGCAACAATGTGTATGAATTCATGACCTTCAAAAAATGAATGAATAAAAGAGTTTGATCGCTGCTCCTAAATTCACCCCATATGTAATGCTTTGCAAATTTTCCTATTGTGAATCATGCCTAAATTTTTCTAACAATGATGACCTTTTGGGGGGACAATGGGTTGAGATGTTCATGTTTCTGTTACAGTTATATAGAGAGCAAAACAAAGCCTTACATACAGATCTCCATAGGAAATTTCAGTTCACTGCATCTGAGTAATTACTTCTAGGATGCAGCAAGCTCTGTGCATCACATAGAAAGAAAATCCACATTTTCTTTCTATGTGATTGGCTACAGAGAACAACCAACCACCAGAGCAAAGGACCTGACCCCAAGAAAGAATCACATAGCAGGGTATACGTTTTATAACAGTAAATCTTTATGTGTAGTGGTGATACACATAAATATAAGTGCACATGTTGGATAAAAAACAAATAACCAAGATAAAATCTCCAAAAAAGTTATATATAAAAACCAATATAGGCATGAGGTGTACCAACAAAGGAAAGAATATCAGGACTCCTTAAAAACAATCTGGAATAGTAATATGTGCCAATGGTGGAAAAAAATGGTAAAATTTATAAAATAAGCAACGTGAACGTCCAATACAAAATCACTATGGGGTTAAAAAAAAAACATAATAGGGTTAAGCTGTAAAAGCAACTTTTGTATGGAGAAAAGTGCAAAAAAGTGCAAATGTGCAAACATGCAGTGTTCTAATAGTGTGGAAGGCACCCAAAGTATGGTAAGTGCAAATTGGCACAATATAAACAAAAAGGGCAGTGAAAGGAGATAATGAAAGATTGTAGCGGAGATCCTATACCTTAATGGCGTCACCGAATCCAACCAATGCGCACCCCGGTGATTGGCTTCAGTAAAATATAAAATGCACATACTCATCTCCAAAAACCGCGGCAGTCACTTGACAGTGTTTTATCAGGTGAGTGTTGCAGCCTTCACTGCCCCATCAGATAGATCTGTTCCATCTGATAAAACTGTGAAGACCCAAGCCCATCCGTGGCTGTAGTGGACAACCACTTTAAGAAAAGAGCAAGAGTAGCATGCAAATCTTAGAACAAACATATTTTAAATAATACTCTTACAATTGTAAAATTAAAAAAAGGAAAATGTTCTGGCTTTCTGTATCCACCTCAGGAGGAACTTGTTGAAGACTTTTTTATGACCATGTTCAATGGTTATCTAGATGTAATGTTTCATGTGTAGGACTTGTTGAAAGTTTGGGATTAGAATGGAAAGTTTTACTTACCTGGTTTTATGTCAGTAAGAAAGGGTTCGTAAAGGGAAGCTGCAAGTGATAGAATGGAGAAGAATCACAGCCTGTTACTGTCATCTCTTCCCCTGTATACTTCACCAGGGCCACCATCAGGGCATTACTGCCCTTACTGGCGTATACAGTGGCCCTCTCTCTTCTGCCCCAGTGGCAGGATTCTGCTGGTTCAGTAACTGAACTTGCATCCTCAGACACATATTCAGTTAAAATCTGTTGCCAAAATCTGTTGCCGATGAAACTGCTATGGGGGTGCATTATACTACTATGGGGGTGCATTATACTACTATGGGGGTGCATTACACTGCTATGGTGGTGCAATATACTACTATGGGGGTGCATTATACTACTATGGGGGTACATTATACTGTTATGGGGACAGGTGCATTATACTTCTATGGGGTGTATTATACTGCTATATATGACTATGGAGTGCATTATACTGCTATATATGACTATGGAGTGCATTATACTGCTATATATGACTATGGAGTGCATTATACTGCTATATATGACTATGGGGTGTATTATACTATTATATTTGACTATAGGGGTGCATTATACTGCTATATATGGCTATGGGTTGCATTTTTCTAGTGAATATATAACTATAAGGTGGCATTATACTTTACGTATAACTGTGGGGGTGCATTATTTTACTATAGATGACTATGGGGTGCATTATACTATTATGTATGACTATGGGGTGCATTATACTGCTATGTATGACTATGGGGTGTATTATACTATTATATTTGACTATAGGGGTGCATTAAACTGCTATATATGACTAGGGGGAGTATTATACTGCTATATATGGCTATGGGGGTGCATTATACTAGTGTGTATATATACTGTAACTATAGGAGGGCATTATACTTTACGTATAACTATGGGGTGCAGTATTTTACTATGGATGACTATGGGGTGCATTATACTATTATATATGACTATGGGATGCATTCTACTGTTATGGATGACTATGAGATGCATTATACTACTATGGATGACTATGGGGCAATATGGAGGGACATGAGATAGAGTGGGAGGATAAATGGGGTCCATAGTGGGAGGACACGTGGGGTCCAGAATGGGAGGACATGTGGGAGCAGGATGTGGGTTTTTATTACTGTAGGGGCTAATTAAAGGATATTATTTTTGAGAATACTGTTTTCAGTTTGGGGGAGGAGAAGTCCTGTTACTGTGCAGGGTGACACATCTGGCGTAGTGTAGAGGTTGGGGGAACAAATGGAGAATGTGCTCTAGTTAACTGTGTTATTTTCTGCAGAGACATGTCTTGGCTGGAAGAAGTGACAGCAGTTTGTGCTGGATGAAGATGAAGGACTTCAACTAGAGACGTCATTAGTGAGTCCGTGTGTTACCTGTACATTGACACTATACACTGTATACTATATATAGAAGTCCTGTATATGTCACTGGTGATCACTAGGGATGAGCGAGTGTACTTGTTACTTGAGTTTTTGGAGCATGCTCTGGTGTTCTCAGAGTATTTTGGGCGTGCTCGTAGATTATGTTTGAGTCCCCGCCGCTGCATGATTTGCGGCTGCAAGACAGCCTGAACACATGCAGGGATTGCCTGTTTGTTAGACAACCTAAATTCATGTGGGGATTCCCTATCAGCTGCAAATTATGCAGCTGCGGGGACTCAAACATAATCTACGAGCATGCCCAAAATACTTGGAGAACACCCCAGCATGCTCGGAAAACTCGTTTAACGAGTGTAAGGGTATGTGTCCACGTTCAGGATTGCATCAGGATTTGGTCAGGATTTTATGCAGGTAAAATCCTGACCAAATCTGCACCTGAGGTCACTGGCAGGTCACCTGCGTTTTTCATGCGTTTTTTTATGCATTTTTTTCATGCGGATCTGTGTGTGTTTTTGTAATCTCAATAAAGATATACCAAAAAAAGAAAGGGTGATGTCATTTCTTGTCCAACCTCTTCATTTACATACTCCATTGAAGAATAATGTTTACACACACACACAGACAGATGATAGATAACAGATAGATAGATAGATGATAGATAATAGATAGATAATAGACAGATCTATCGTATCTATCTATCGTATCTATTATCTATTTATAAATATATCTATCGATAGATACAGTATATCTATAGATAGCTAGATATATCAATAGACAGATAATAGATAGATAGATAATAGATACAGTAGATACTGTAATACCAAGCCCGATGTTTAGTATATCTATGTATCTTTATTCTGTCTGTCTGTCACGGAAATCCCAAGTCGTTGATTCGTCGCTGCAAAACAGCCATGACCAATCAGTGACAGGCACAGTCCGGCGGTGAAATGGCCGCTCCCTACTCCCCTGCAGTCAATGCCCCCTCCAGTCAGCTCTGACACAGGGTTAATGGCAGCGTTAACGGACCGCGCTATGCTGCGGTGTAATGCACTCCGTTAACGCTGCTATTAACCCTGTGTGACCAACTTTTTTACTATTGATGCTGCCTATGCAGCATCAATAGTAAAAAGATCTAATGTGAAAAATAATGATAAAAAAAAACATTATATACTCACCCTCTGCCGGCCCCTGGATCCAGCTGAGGCCTTTCCTGCGCCTCGCGACGCTCTGGTGACCGGACCATGCATTGCGGTCTCACGAGATGATGACGGCCGGGGGCCAATATTTGTAGCCTGGGAAGGGGGTAATACCCATGGCCCCTCCCAGGCTATGAATATCAGCTCGCAGCTGTCTGCGTAGCCTTTACTGGCTATTAAAATAGGGGTACCCCCCCAAAAAAATGATGTGGGGTCCCCCTATAATTTATAGCCAGAATGGCTACGCAGACAGCTGTAGGCTGATATTCATAGCCTAGAGGGGGCCATGGATATTGCCCCCCCCCCCCGGCTACAAATACCAGCCCACAGCCGCCCCAGAAATGGCGCAAGTGCGCCAATTCCGGCACTAAGCCCCTCTCTTCCCACTCCCATGTAGCTGTGGGATATGGGGTAATAAGGGGTTAATGTCACCTTCTTATTGTAAGGTGACATTAATCCGGGTCAATAATGGAGAGGCGTCAATAAGACGCCTCTCCATTATTAATACTAGAGTAGTAAAAGAGTTAAAAAAGAAATAAAGACACAGCCAGAAAAAAGTATTTCATTATTCTTAATTTCTTCATACTCACCATACTCGATCGCCTGCAAAAAACGTAAAATAATAAACCGTATACTCCCTGCCCGTCGCAGTCCAATTAATAACGAGTGTCCCACGACGATCTCCCCTATAGAACAGTGACATCGGGTGATGTCACTGCTCTATAGGACCTCCAGTGACACACTGACAGGAGACAATGGCTCCTGCAGTGCATCACTGAGGGGTTACTGTAGTTCACTGGTTTTACTTTATGGCAATTGCTGTGTGGGAACTTTCTCAGACAGCAATGCCAAAAGTGAGACTAGGGACTATTTTCTCAGAGGGGCTTAGGAATACATTGTGGGAAATACATTGTGGAAGGATACCCTCCATCATTGTATTCCTGGTGCCCCTGGAGAGCGGTCGCATCAGCAGATGCTGCTGCTCTCCATGGGAGATCGTCGTGGGACACTCGTTTTAATTGGATTTCTGCGGATCAGGGAGTATAGTGTTTGTTTATTATTTTAATATTTTTTACAGGTGACACTGGCTTCGGGGATCAAAGTGACAAGTGATGGTGAGTATGTACTGTAAGTATGTGTTGTATGTTGCATGTTGTATGGTGCATGCTGTGTGGTGCATGTCACATGACGCATGTTGTCGCATGTTGTTGCATGTTGTTGCATGTCGTCACATGTTGCCGCATGTTGCATGTTGCATGTTGTCACATGTCGCATGTTACCGCATGTTGCATGTCGCATGTTATCGCTTGTCGCATGTTGCATGTCGCATGTTGTTGCTTGTCGCATGTTGTATATTGCGTGTTGCATGTAGTATGTCGCATGTGGTCGCATGTTTCATGTTGTCGCATGTTGTTGCATGTCGCATGTTACATGTCGTCGCATGTTGCATGTCACCTGTCGCCGCATGTCGCATGTTATTGCATGTCATTGCATGTTGTCGCATGTTGCATGTCACATGTCACATCTTGTCGCATGCTGCATGTTGTTGCATGTCGCATGTTGTCACATGTTGCATGTTGTCGCATGTTGTACAGTCATGGCCAAAAGTATTCACACCCCTGCAATTCTGTCAGATAATACTCAGTTTCTTCCTGAAAATGATTGCAAACACAAATTCTTTGGTATTATTATCTTCATTTAATTTGTCTTAAATAAAAAAAAAAAAGAATTGTCCTAAAGCCAAATTGGATATAATTCTGTTGTGAATTCTGTGGCAGAGCTCCCTCCTGTGGTCACAAGTGGTACTTCGGCTGATTCTGTCTATGAGCTTCCGTTGGTGGATGAGAGTGGTACTGTGGCTTCTAAGTTTCCTTCCTCAGGTGATGTGGTGAAGTCGTTAGGTGCTGCTCTATTTAACTCCACCTAGTGCTTTGCTCCTGGCCTCCAGTCAATGTTCTAGTGTTGGTCTAGTCTGGTCAAAGTCCTATCGCACTGCATAGGCTCAGGTTTATCCTCGGATAATACCGCCAAATGGTGCACAGATTTACGCTCACGCAAGCGTCGACCGATCTGAATGGCCAAAGACATAGACTCATTCAGACCAGCAGGCATGGGAAATCCCACCATGACATCCTTAAGGGCTTTAGAGAGACCCTTTCTGAAAATAGCTGCCAGCGCACCTTCATTCCATTGAGTGAGCACGGACCACTTTCTAAACTTCTGACAATAAATCTCTATCTCATCCTGACCCTGACACAGAGCCAGCAAATTTTTCTCTGCCTGATCCACCGAATTAGGTTCATCGTACAGCAATCCGAGCGCCAGGAAAAACGCATCAATATTACATAATGCAGGATCTCCTGGCGCAAGGGAAAATGCCCAGTCTTGAGGGTCGCCATGTAAATAAGAAATAATGATCCTAACTTGTTGAACTGGGTCACCAGAGGAGCGAGGTTTCAAAGCCAGAAACAGTTTACAATTATTTTTGAAACTCAGAAATTTATCTCTATCTCCAGAAAACAAATCAGGAATAGGAATTCTTGGTCCTAACATAGAATTCTGAACCACAAAGTCTTGAATATTTTGTACTCTTGCAGTGAGATGATCCACACATGAAGACAGACCTTTAATGTCCATCACTACACCTGTGTCCTGAACCACCCAAATGTCTAGGGGAAAAAAAAGGCAAAACACAGTGCAAAGAAAAAAAAATGGTCTCAGAACTTCTTTTTTCCCTCTATTGAGAAGCATTAGTACTTTGGGCCTCCAGTACTGTTACGATTAGGTAATTCAGAACCACAATGGACCTTGAAGTTCAGAGCACACAAAGTGACCTGATAATAACCAAAAGACATAGGACGAGCTCTGAGACGTGGAAACTCTGCTGACCGCAATCCCTAATCCTAACCAACCACACTAGAGGCAGCCGTGGATTGCGCCTAATGCTCCCTATGCAACTCGGCACAGCCTGAGAAACTAGCTAGGCCTAAGATAGAAAAATAAGCCTACCTTGCCTCAGAGAAATACCCCAAAGGAAAAGGCAGCCCCCCACATATAATGACTCTGAGTAGAGATGAAAATACAAACGCAGAGATGAAATAGATTTAGCAAAGTGAGGCCCAACTTACTGAACAGACCGAAGATAGGAAAGATAACTTTGCGGTCAACACAAAACCCTACAAACAACCACGCAGAGGGGCAAAAAGACCCTCCGCACCGACTAACGGTACGGAGGTGCTCCCTCTGCGTCCCAGAGCTTTCAGCAAGCAAGAAAAACCAATTAAGCAAGCTGGGCAGAAAAAATAGCAAACAAAAATAACACAAGCAAAACTTAGCTTATGAAGAGCAGACAGGCCACAGGAACGATCCAGGAGGAAGCAAGACCAACACTAGAACATTGACTGGAGGCCAGGAGCAAAGCACTAGGTGGAGTTAAATAGAGCAGCACCTAACGACTTCACCACATCACCTGAGGAAGGAAACTCAGAAGCCGCAGTACCACTCTCATCCACCAACGGAAGCTCATAGACAGAATCAGCCGAAGTACCACTTGTGACCACAGGAGGGAGCTATGCCACAGAATTCACAACAGTACCCCCCCCTTGAGGAGGGGTCACCGAACCCTCACCAGAGCCCCCAGGCCGACCAGGATGAGCCATATGAAAGGCACAAACAAGATCGGCAGCATGTGTTGTGAATTCTGTGGCAGAGCTCCCTCCTGTGGTCACAAGTGGTACTTCGGCTGGTTCTCTCTGTGAGCTTCCGTTGGTGGAGGAAAGTGGTACTGCGGCTTCTGAGTTTCCTTCCTCAGGTGATGTGGTGAAGTCGTTAGGTGCTGCTCTATTTAACTCCACCTAGTGCTTTGATCCTGGCCTCCAGTCAATGTTCTAGTATTGGACCTGTTTCCTCCTGGATCGTTCCTGTGGCCTGCTGCTCTGCATAGCTAAGTTCCTCTTTGCTATTTTGTTGCTGTTTTTTTCTGTCCAGCTTGTCAATTTGTTTTTTACTGCTTGCTGGAAGCTCTGGGACGCAGAGGGTGTACCTCCGTGACGTTAGTTCGGTACAGAGGGTGTTTTTGCCCCCTTTGCGTGGTTTTTGTTGGGTTTTGTGTTGACCGCAAAGTTACCTTTCCTATCTTCGCTCTGTTCAGAAAGTTGGGCCTCACTTTGCTAAATCTATTTCATCTCTATGTTTGTCTTTTCATCTTAACTCACAGTCATGATATGTGGGGGCTGCCTTTTCCTTTGGGGTATTTCTCTGAGGCAAGGTAGGCTTATTTTCTATCTTCAGGCTAGCTAGTTTCTCAGGCCGTGCCGAGTTGGATAGGGAGCGTTAGGCGCAATCCACGGCTGCCTTTAGTGTGGTTTGGAGAGGATTAGGGATTGCGGTCAACAGAGTTCCCACGTCTCAGAGCTCGTTCTTGTTTTTTGGGTTATTGCCGGGTCACTGTATGTGCGCTGACCTCTATGTTCATTTTGGTACTGAATTACCTTTCATAACAGTACTGGAGGCCAAAAGTACTAATGATTCTCAATTGAGGGAAAAAAGAAGTTCTGAGACCATTTTTTTTTCTTTGCACTGTGTTTTGCCTTTTTTTTCCCCTAGACATTTGGGTGGTTCAGGACACAGGTATAGCAATGGACATTAAAGGTCTGTCTTCATGTGTGGATCAGCTCACGGCAAGAGTACAAAGTATTCAAGACTTTGTGGTTCAGAATTCTATGTTAGAACCGAGAATCCCTATTCCCGATTTGTATTTTGGAGATAGAACTAAATTTCTGAGTTTCAAAAATAAGTGTAAACTATTTCTGGCTTTGAAACCTCGCTCCTCTGGTGACCCAGTTCAACAAGTTAGGATCGTTATTTCTTTTTTGCGTGGCGATCCTCAGGACTGGGCATCTTCCCTTGCGCCAGGGGATCCTGCATTAAGTAATATCGATGCATTTTTCCTGGCGCTCGGATTGCTGTACGATGAGCCTAATTCTGTGGATCAGGCAGAGAATTTGCTGGCTCTGTGTCAGGGTCAGGATGAAATAGAGGTATATTGTCAGAAATTTAGAAAGTGGTCCGTACTCACTCAGTGGAATGAAGGTGCGCTCGCAGCTATTTTCAGAAAAGGTCTCTCTGAAGCCCTTAAGGATGTCATGGTGGGATTTCCTATGCCTGCTGGTCTGAATGAGTCTATGTCTTTGGCCATTCAGATCGGTCGACGCTTGCGCGAGCGTAAATCTGTGCACCATTTGGCGGTATTACCTGAGCTTAAACCTGAGCAGTGCGATAGGACTCTGACCAGAGTTGAACGGCAAGAACACAGACGTCTGAATGGGCTGTGTTTCTACTGTGGTGATTCCACTCATGCTATCTCTGATTGTCCTAAGCGCACTAAGCGGTTCGCTAGGTCTGCCACCATTGGTATGGTACAGTCAAAATTTCTTCTGTCTGTTACCTTGATCTGCTCTTTGTCATCATATTCTGCCATGGCATTTGTGGACTCAGGCGCTGCTCTGAATTTGATGGACTTGGAGTATGCTAGGCGTTGTGGGTTTTTCTTGGAGCCCTTGCAGTGTCCTATTCCATTGAGAGGAATTGATGCTACGCCTTTGGCCAAGAATAAGCCTCAGTACTGGACCCAGCTGACCATGTGCATGGCTCCTGCACAACAGGAGGTTATTCGCTTTCTGGTGTTGCATAATCTGCATGATGTGGTTGTGTTGGGGTTGCCATGGCTACAAGTCCATAATCCAGTTTTAGATTGGAAATCCATGTCTGTATCCAGCTGGAGTTGTCAGGGGGTACATGGTGATGTCCCATTTATGACTATTTCGTCATCCACCCCTTCTGAGGTTCCTGAGTTCTTGTCTGATTACCGGGATGTATTTGATGAGCCCAAGTCCAATGCCCTACCTCCGCATAGGGATTGTGATTGTGCTATTGATTTGATTCCTGGTAGTAAGTTTCCTAAAGGTCGACTGTTTAATTTATCTGTACCTGAGCACGCCGCTATGCGGAGTTACGTGAAGGAGTCCTTGGAGAAAGGTCATATTCGCCCGTCATCGTCGCCATTGGGAGCGGGGTTCTTTTTTGTGGCCAAGAAGGATGGTTCGCTGAGACCTTGTATAGATTACCACCTTCTAAATAAAATCACGGTCAAATTTCAGTACCCCTTGCCGCTGCTTTCTGATTTGTTTGCTCGGATCAAGGGGGCTAGTTGGTTCACCAACGTATAATTCCACACCAAACATAAAAAAGGGGGTGGACAAAAGTATTGACACTGTTCGAAAAATCATGTGATGCTTCTCTAATTTGTGTAATTAACAGCACCTGTAACTTACCTGTGGCACCTAACAGGTGCTGGCAATAACTAAATCACACTTGCAGCCAGTTGACATGGATTAAAGGTGACTCAACCTCTGTCCTGTGTCCTTGTCTGTACCACATTGAGCATGGAGAAAAGAAAGAAGACCAAAGAACTGTCTGAGGACTTGAGAAACCAAATTGTGAGGAAGCATGAGCAATCTCAAGGCTACAAGTCCATCTACAAAGACCTGAATGTTCCTGTGTCTAACGTGCACAGTGTCATCAAGAAGTTTAAAGCCCATGGCACTGTGGCTAACCTCCCTAGATGTGGACGGAAAAGAAAAACTGACAAGAGATTTCAACACAAGATTGTGCGGATGTTGGATAAAGAACCTCGACTAACATCCAAATAAGTTCAAGCTGCCCTGCAGTCCGAGGGTACAACAGTGTCAACCCGTATTATCCGTCGGCATCTGAATGAAAAGGGACTGTATGGTAGGAGACCCAGAAAGACCCCTGTTGTGAATTCCGCTCTTGGGCTCCCTCCGGTGGTTGTAAGTGGCACTTTTGTGAGTTCTGCTCTTGGGCTCCCTCTTGTGGTTCCTAGTGGTATGGCTGCTCCTTGGAGTTAGCTGTCATCAGCTGCCTCCACTTATCGTCTCTTCTGCTCGGCTATTTAAGTCTGGCTCTATCTTCAGCCAGTGCCACTTGTAAATGGTTCCTGGTTGGATTCACATCTCTTTGGAGTTCCCTGTTATCCTGACCAGTTCAACTAAGCTAAGTTTTTGTTTGCCCTTTTCTGTCCATAGATTGTGGACTTATCAATTCTGTGCTTTCTATGTTTGTCCAGCTTATCAGTGTGAATTAATTCTGTCTTGCTGGAAGCTCTGGGAGGCAGATTTGCCCTCCACACCTTTAGTCAGGTGTGGAGATTTTTTGTAAACTCTGCGTGGATTTTTGTAGTGTTTTATACTGACTGCACAGTATTCCATCCTGTCCTATCTATTTAGTTAGACTGGCCTCCTGTGCTCATCCTGGTTTCATTCTGTGTATGTCTTTTCCCTCTCCACTCACAGTCATTATTTGTGGGGGGCTAATCTATCTTTTGGGGATTTTCTCTGAGGCAAGATAGCTTTCCTGCTTCTATCTTTAGGGGTAGTTAGCTCTTAGGCTGTGACGAGATGCCTAGGGAGAGTTAGGAGCATTCCACGGCTACTTCTAGTGTTGTGTTGAGCTTAGGGACTGCGGTCAGTACAGTTACCACTTCCTTCAGAGCTCGTTCCATGTTGCTCCTAGACCACCGTATCATAACAGTACAAGAGGCCAAAAATGAATTAAATGCATCTCAAAAGAAGGAAAAGAAAGTTCTGAACCATTTTTTTTTCTGTGCTCTAGTTTGTCTTTTTTTTCTTTTCCTCTTGAAATCTGGGTGGTTCAGGATATATGCTTTGGCATGGATGTTCAGGGTTTGTTTTCTAGTGTGGATCAACTTGCTGCAAGAGTACAGAGTATCCAGGACTATGTTGTCCAGACTCCGGCTTTAGAGCCCAGAATTCCTACTCCAGATTTGTTTTTTTGGGACAGATCCAAGTTTTTGAACTTTAAAAATAACTGCAAATTGTTTTTTGCTTTGAAACCCCGTTCTTCTGGTGATCCCATTCAGCAGGTAAAAATCATCATATCCTTGCTGCATGGTGACCCTCAAGACTAGGCTTTTTCTCTTGAAACAGGGGATCCGGCATTATTGAATGTAGATGCATTTTTTCAAGCGCTCGGATTATTGTATGACGAACCTAATTCTGTGGATCATGCAGAAAAAACCCTGTTGGCCTTGTGTCAAGGTCAGGAAGCGGCAGAGTTATACTGCCAGAAATTTAGAAAATGGTCTGTGCTCACTAAATGGAATGAAGAGGCTCTGGCTGCTATTTTCAGAAAAGGTCTTTCTGAAACCCTTAAAGATGTTATGGTGGGCTTTCCTACGCCTGCCGGTTTGAGCGAATCTATGTCTTTAGCCATTCAGATTAATCGGCGTCTGCGCGAGCGCAAAGCTGTGCACCATATGGCAGTATCTTCTGAGCAAAGTCCTGAACCTATGCAATGTGATAGGATTTTGACTAGAATAGAACGGCAGGAATTCAGACGTCAGAATAGGCTGTGTTTTTACTGTGGTGATTCGGCTCATGTTATCTCTGATTGCCCTAAGCGTACTAAGAGAGTCGCTAGGTCTGTTACCATTAGTACTATACAGCCTAAATTTCTCTTATCTGTGACCCTGATTTGCTCATTGTCGTCCTTTTCTGTCATGGCATTTGTGGATTCAGGCGCTGCCCTGAACTTAATGGACTTAGAATTCGCCAGGCGCTGTGGTTTTTCCTTGCAGCCTTTGGAGAGCCCTATTCCTTTGAGAGGCATTGATGCTACACCCTTGGCCAAGGATAAACCTCAGTACTGGACACAGATGACTATGTACATGGCTCCTGCACATCAGGAAGATTGCCGTTTTCTGGTGTTGCATAACCTGCATGATGTTGTTGTACTGGGATTTCCATGGTTACAGGAACATAATCCGGTGCTGCATTGGAAAACTATGTCGGTGACTAGTTGGGGTTGTCGAGGAGTACATAGTGACGTTCCTTTGATGTCAATTTCCTCTTCCCCCTCTTCTGAGGTCCCTGAGGTTTTGTCGGATTTCCAGGATGTATTTAATGAGCCCAAGTCCAGTTCCCTTCCTCCGCTGTTGTGAATTCTGTTGTCAAGCTCCCTCCTGTGGTCATGAATGGTACTTCGGCTGGTTCTGTCCATGGGCTTCCTCTGGTGGTTGTGAGTGGGGCTGCGGCTTCTGAGTTTCCTTCCACAGGTGACGAGGTTAATTCGTTAGCTGGCTGCTCTATTTAACTCCACTTAGATCATTGCTCCATGCCACCTGTCAATGTTCCAGTATTGGTCTGTTCGCTCCTGGATCGTTCTTGCGAACTGTCTTCTCCAGCAGAAGCTAAGTTCCTGCTTGTTTTTCTCTTGTTTGCTATTTTTCTGTCCAGCTTGCTATTTTGATTTTTGTCTTGCTTGCTGGAAGCTCTGGGACGTAGAGGGGAGCCTCCGCACCGTGAGTCGGTGCGGAGGGTCTTTTTTGCGCCCTCTGCGTGGTTTTTTGTAGTTTTGTGCTGACCGCAAAGTCACCTTTCCTATCCTCTGTCTGTTCAGTAAGTCGGGCCTCTCTTTGCTAAATCTATTTCATCTCTGTGTTTGTGATTTTCATCTTAACTCACAGTCATTATATGTGGGGGCTGCCTTTTCCTTTGGGGAATTTCTCTGAGGCAAGGTAGGCTTTATTTTTCTATCTTTAGGGCTAGCTAGTTCTTAGGCTGTGACGAGTTGCATAGGGAGCGTTTGGAGCAATCCACGGCTATTTCTAGTGTGTGTGATAGGATTAGGGATTGCGGTCAGCAGAGTTCCCACGTCCCAGAGCTTGTCCTGTATTATTATTAACTATCAGGTCTTTCCGTGTGCTCTTAACCACCAGGTCCATTATTGTCCTAACCACAAGGTCATAACACTCCGCACAGAGACTGTGATTGTGCTATTAACTTGATTCCTGGTAGTAAGTTCCCTAAGGGCCGACTTTTCAATCTGTCTGTGCCAGAGCATGCCGCCATGCGGAGCTATGTTAAGGAATCTTTGGAGAAAGGGCATATTCGGCCCTCTTCGTCACCATTGGGAGCGGGTTTCTTTTTTGTTGCTAAGAAGGATGGCTCCTTGAGACCCTGTATTGATTATCGTCTTCTTAATAAGATCACGGTCAAATTCCAATACCACTTGCCTTTGCTTACTGATTTGTTTGCTCAGATTAAGGGGGCTTGTTGGTTTACTAAGATTGACCTCCGAGGGGCATATAATCTTGTTCGTATTAAACAGGGTGACGAATGGAAAACTGCATTTAATACGCCCGAAGGCCATTTTGAATACCTTGTGATGCCATTTGGGCTCTCTAATGCTCCATCTGTGTTCCAGTCTTTCATGCATGATATTTTCCGCAATTATCTTGATAAATTCATGGTCGTATATTTGGATGATATTTTGATTTTTTCCGATGATTGGGAGTCTCATGTGAAGCAGGTCAGGATGGTGTTCCAGATCCTTCGTGATAATGCCTTATTTGTGAAGGGGTCTAAGTGCCTATTCGGAGTTCAGAAGGTCTCTTTTTTGGGTTTTATTTTTTCTCCCTCATCTATAGAAATGGATCCTGTTAAGGTCCAAGCTATTCATGACTGGATCCAACCCACATCTGTGAAGGGTCTTCAAAAATTTTTGGGTTTTGCTAATTTCTATCGACGTTTCATTGCCAACTTTTCCAGTGTGGTTAAGCCCCTTACTGATTTGACGAAGAAAGGCGCTGATGTGACGAATTGGTCCTCTGAGGCTTTTGAGGCCTTTCAGGAGCTTAAACGCTGATTTACTTCTACCCCTGTGTTGCGTCAACCGGATGTTTCTCTTCCTTTTCAGGTTGAGGTCGACGCTTCTGAGATTGGGGCAGGGGTCGTTTTGTCTCAGAGGGAGTCTGATGGTTCTTTGATGAAACCGTGTGCTTTTTTTTCCAGAAAGTTTTCGCCTGCGGAACGCAATTATGATGTCGGCAATCGGGAGTTGTTGGCTATGAAGTGGGCGTTTGAGGAGTGGCGACATTGGCTTGAGGGAGCTAAACACCGTGTTGTGGTCCTGACCGATCATAAGAATCTGATTTACCTCGAGTCGGTCAAGCGGCTGAATCCTAGACAGGCTCGATGGTCCCTGTTTTTCTCCCGTTTTGATTTTGTGGTCTCGTATCTTCTGGGATCTAAGAATGTTAAGGCTGATGCCCTCTCTAGGAGTTTTTCGCCTGATTCTCCTGGAGTCCTTGAGCCGGTTGGCATTCTTACAGAGGGGGTGATTCTTTCTGCTATCTCCCCTGATTTGCGGCGGATGCTTCAGGAATTTCAGGCTGATAGGCCTGACCGATGTCCAGTGGGGAAGCTGTTTGTTCCTGATAGATGGACAAGTAAGGTAATTTCTGAGGTTCATTGTTCAGTGTTGGCTGGGCATCCTGGGATTTTTGGTACCAGAGATTTGGTTGCTAGGTCCTTTTGGTGGCTTTCTTTGTCGCGCGATGTGCGTGCTTTTGTGCAGTCCTGTGGGACTTGCGCCCGGGCCAAGCCTTGCTGTTCCCGCGCTAGTGGGTTGCTTTTGCCTTTGCCGGTCCCTGAGAGGCCCTGGACGCATATTTCCATGGATTTTATTTCAGATCTTCCTGTTTCCCAGAAGATGTCTGTTATCTGGGTTGTTTGTGACCGGTTCTCTAAAATGTTCCATCTGGTACCTTTGCCTAAGTTGCCTTCCTCCTCAGATCTGGTTCCATTATTTTTTCAGCATGTGGTTCGTTTGCATGGCATTCCGGAGAATATTGTGTCTGACAGAGGTTCTCAGTTTGTCTCTAGATTTTGGCGGGCCTTTTGTGCTAGGATGGGCATTGATTTGTCTTTTTCTTCGGCGTTTCATCCTCAGACTAATGGCCAAACTGAGCGAACTAATCAGACCTTGGAGACCTATTTGAGATGCTTTGTGTCTGCTGATCAGGATGATTGGGTGTCTTTCTTGCCGTTGGCCGAGTTTGCCCTTAATAATCAGGCTAGTTCGGCTACTTTGGTTTCACCTTTCTTTTGTAATTTTGGTTTTCATCCTCGTTTTTCTTCTGGGCAGGTTGAGCCTTCTGATTGTCCTGGTGTTGATTCTGTGGTGGACAGGCTGCAGCAGATTTGGACTCATGTGGTGGACAATTTGACATTGTCTCAGGAAAGGGCTCAACGTTTTGCCAACCGCCGTCGGTGTGTTGGTCTCCGGCTTCGTGTGGGGGATTTGGTTTGGTTGTCTTCTCGTCATGTTCCTATGAAGGTTTCTTCTCTTAAGTTTAAGCCTCGGGTTAATTGGTCCTTATAAAATTTCTGAAATTATTAATCTGGTGTCTTTTTGTTTGGCTCTTCCTGCCTCTTTTGCCATTCATAATGTTTTCCTTAGATCTTTGTTGCGGAGATATGTGGTGCCCGTTGTTCCCTCGGTTGACCCTCCTGCCCCGGTGTTGGTTGAGGGAGAGTTGGAATATGAGGTTGAGAAGATTTTGGATTCTCGTTTTTTGAGGCGGAGGCTTCAGTATCTTGTCAAGTGGAAGGGTTATGGCCAGGAGGATAATTCTTGGGTTGTTGCCTCCGATGTCCATGCCACCGATTTGGTTCGTGCTTTTCACTTGGCTCATCATGATCGGCCTGGGGGCTCTGGTGAGGGTTCGGTGACCCCTCCTCAAGGGGGGGGGTACTGTTGTGAATTCCGCTCTTGGGCTCCCTCCGGTGGTTGTAAGTGGCACTTTTGTGAGTTCTGCTCTTGGGCTCCCTCTTGTGGTTTCTAGTAGTATGGCTGCTCCTTGGAGTTAGCTGTCATCAGCTGCCTCCACTTATCGTCTCTTCTGCTCGGCTATTTAAGTCTGGCTCTATCTTCAGCCAGTGCCACTTGTAAATGGTTCCTGGTTGCATTCACATCTCTTTGGAGTTCCCTGTTATCCTGACCAGTTCAGCTAAGCTAAGTTTTTGCTTGCCCTTTTCTGTCCATAGATTGTGGACTTATCCATTCTGTGCTTTCTATGTTTGTCCAGCTTATCAGTGTGAATTAATTCTGTCTTGCTGGAAGCTCTGGGAGGCAGATTTGCCCTCCACACCTTTAGTCAGGTGTGGAGATTTTTTGTAAACTCTGCGTGGATTTTTGTAGTGTTTTATACTGACCGCACAGTATTCCATCCTGTCCTATCTATTTAGTTAGACTGGCCTCCTGTGCTCATCCTGGTTTCATTCTGTGTATGTCTTTTCCCTCTCCACTCACAGTCATTATTTGTGGGGGGCTAATCTATCCTTTGGGGATTTTCTCTGAGGCAAGATAGCTTTCCTGCTTCTATCTTTAGGGGTAGTTAGCTCTTAGGCTGTGACGAGATGCCTAGGGAGAGTTAGGAGCATTCCACGGCTACTTCTAGTGTTGTGTTGAGCTTAGGGACTGCGGTCAGTACAGTTACCACTTCCTTCAGAGCTCGTTCCATGTTGCTCCTAGACCACCGTATCATAACAGACCCCACTTCTTTCCCCGAGACATAAAAAAGCCAGGCTGGAGTTTGCCAAAACTTACCTGAAAAGGCCTAAAACATTTTGGAAGAATGTTCTCTGGTCAGATGAGACAAAAGTAGAGCTTTTTGGGGAAAGGCATCAACATAGAGTTTACAGGAGAAAAAAAGAGGCATTAAAAGAAAAGAACATGGTCCCTACAGTCAAACATGGCGGAGGTTCCCTGATGTTTTGGGGTTGCTTTGCTGCCTCTGGCACTGAACTGCTTGACCGTGTGCATGGTATTGTGAAGTCTGAAGACTACCAACAAATTTTGCAGCATAGTGTAGGGCTCAGTGTGAGAAAGGTGGGTCTCCCTCAGAGGTCATGGGTCTTCCAGCAGGACAATGACCCAAAACACACTTCAAAAAGCACTAGAAAATGGTTTGAGAGAAAGCATTGGAGACTTCTAAGGTGGCCAGCAATGAGTCCAGACCTGAATCCCTTAGAACACCTGTGGAGAGATCTAAAAATGGAAGTTTGGAGAAGGCACCCTTCAAATATCAGGGACCTGGAGCAGTTTGCCAAAGATCAATGGTCTAAAATTCCAGCAGAGCATTGTAAGAAACTCATTGATGGTTACCGGAAGTGGTTGGTCGCAGTTATTTTGGCTAAAGGTTGTGCAACCAAGTATTAGGCTGAGGGTGCCAAATCTTTTGTCTGGCCCTTTTTTGGAGTTTTGTGTGAAATGATCAATGTTTTGCTATTTGCTTCATTCTCTTTTGTGTTTTTTTCATTTAAGACAAATTAAATGAAGATAATAATACCAAAAGAATTTGTGATTGCAATCATTTTCAGGAAGAAAATGAGTATTATTTGACAGAATTGCAGGGGTGTGAATACTTTTGGCCATGACTGTATGTTGTGTGTTGTATGTTGTGTGTTGTATGTGCACACAGTGTAGACGAGTTCAGCTCTGCTACATCTGGATGCCTGACATCTAGATGTAGCAGAGCCGGTAGATGATCGCCGGAGATAACTCTCCAGCGATCACCTACACTACAGCGTTCTCGCAAACAGCTGATCAGCTGTTTGCGAGAACCAGACTAGTGACCGGAGATAAGTCCCGGTCACGTGCACGGCAGTTCTCGCGATAACATAAGTTATCTCGAGAACTGCTGTGGATGAGGGACTTTCGGCGGCGGGACAGGTGAGCCGGCAGACATGCGTAGTAAGCTGCTTGCACGCAGTTTCTACGCATGTGACTAATCATTAGATGCGATTTTATCGCATCTAATGATAGTCTATTGTAAATATACGGCGCAGCGACGGAGCGTCGCCGCTTAGTAAACAAACATGCTACGTTCTGAAAAGACGCGCCGCATGTCCGATTACGCCGGTCTGCCGCCTCCGTGTTGGATGCTGCGTGTTTGATGCTCTATGCTCTACGTAGCGTCAAACACGCAGCGTTTCCTGAACGTGGAACCATACCCTAACATCCCTGCCGGCATAAATGCATGGCTTCCCATCTCCCATCAGGCTGATCACCGACCTACTCACAACTCCGGGCCATGCTGTGAGTTCTGCCCTCCGCCTGCTCCATGCTGTATACCATGTGTCCTCTGTTTGGTGTGTACATACTTCCTGCCTGTGTGCCTAGTGTGGCGGTGCCTGCACTTCCTGAGGTTTAATGGGACAGTGTGCGCATTCCTAATGTGTCTCCATCCTATTGCCAAGAGGTACCGGGTAATTAAGGCATCTCCACCAATGGGAAGATTCCTGAGCAGCAGTCTCTCTGTCTGTGTTCTTCTACTGAGTTGCCAGGTCCTGTCCTGTTACTGCTTTGCTTTCTGTCACCCTGGGGGCTGTATACCCAGGCCTGTTCCTGTTTCCTGTTTGACTTGTTTCTGCCAGCCTGGGGGCTGTTTTCCAAGACATGAGTCCTTTATCTTGAACTTGTTGAACTTGTCTGGTCTTGTCTGAACTAAGTCCTACACCATAACCTGTTTGTATGCTTGTCTGAAGACACAAAAGAGAATAGTAAAACCAAAAACACTCCGTTTGAAAAAATGTTGCAGTAATCCGCAAGTGCTAGTAAAAGATGTAAAAAACAGGGTATTTGGTTGATACGTTTTTTGCAAAAAATGTATACTAAGCTGCTCTACCAAACTTCACGGTATACCCTTATCAGAGCAGTCCTAACTAATGTATGCAATCCCTATCTGATGTATTTAAAAACCTGATCATCTGTATATTACCTGTGTGAACAGGGTTCAGAGAGGAAAAATCCATGTGTGCATACAGGGTAGAACAGCTTTTGTGCAGATAGCCCAAGAGGAGTGGTGGAACTCCCCAGTCTTGTAGACACAAGAGAACAATTATGGAAACAGGAACACATGGGCTACTTGCACAGTGAACAAGTCTGTATGATCATGTTCACACACCACCAAGAAACCTGAAGACACAAAAGAGAATTGTAAAACCAAAAACACTCAGTTTGAAAAAATGTTGCAGTAATCCGCAAGTGCTAGTAAAAGATGTAAAAAACAGGGTATTTGGTTGATACGTTTTTTGCAAAAAATGTATACTAAGCTGCTCTACCAAACTTCACGGTATACCCTTATCAGAGCAGTCCTAACTAATGTATGCAATCCCTATCTGATGTATTTAAGAACCTGATCATCTGTATATTACCTGTGTGAACAGGGTTCAGAGAGGAAAAATCCATGTGTGCATACAGGGTAGAACAGCTTTTGTGCAGATAGCCCAAGAGGAGTGGTGGAACTCCCCAGTCTTGTAGACACAAGAGAACAATTATGGAAACAGGAACACATGGGCTACTTGCACAGTGAACAAGTCTGTATGATCATGTTCACACACACCACCAAGAAACATGAAGACACAAAAGAGAATAGTAAAACCAAAAACACTCAGTTTGAAAAAATGTTGCAGTAATCCGCAAGTGCTAGTAAAAGATGTAAAAAACAGGGTATTTGGTTGATACGTTTTTTGCAAAAAATGTATACTAAGCTGCTCTACCAAACTTCACGGTATACCCTTATCAGAGCAGTCCTAACTAATGTATGCAATCCCTATCTGATGTATTTAAAAACCTGATCATCTGTATATTACCTGTGTGAACAGGGTTCAGAGAGGAAAAATCCATGTGTGCATACAGGGTAGAACAGCTTTTGTGTCTTCAGGTTTCTTGGTGGTGTGTGAACATGATCATACAGACTTGTTCACTGTGCCAGTATCCCATGTGTTCTTGTATCCTTGTCTGTAGCCTTCTCTACCCTGCTATGTCTATCCTCTTTGCTTCTGCGGCTCTGCTCTGCTCCCTCTTTGCTTCTGTGGCTCTGCTCTGCTCCCTCTTTGCCTCTGCGGTTCTGCTCTGCTCTCTCTTTGCCTCTGTGGCTCTGCTCCCTCTTTGCGTCTGCGGCTCTGCTCTGCTCCCATCCCATGCACATGTCGTTAGTGTCCTGTTCCCCAGTGGGATTTACTGCTACTGCCAGATGCCGCACTGGAGTGGTACCTGGCAGCTACCTGCCGCACAAGCCTGACCTCATCACTAGAGGCTCCAACGAACACCAAGGTAGCTGCTTAGTCATGCCCTTCCAGGGTTAGTCTGGTTCATGGCACAGTGGGGCCACAATCCTCGCTTGTGCCATCCTGTCTGGGCACGGGCGTTACAACGAGCACACTCGCTCATCACTAATGACGATTAGGCATTATATGTATTCGGTCACTATGTGGTTGTATTATGTAGTCTGGTCATGGTGTGGTGTTATTTGTCCCTTGTATGTGGTATTATTGATCACTATGGGGTAGTAATATGTGGACTGGCTATGGTGTGGTGGTATTTGTTCCTTGTACATGGTATTATATGATCACTATGTGTGGTGGTAATATGTGGTCCGGCCACGCTGTGGCCGTATTTATTTCATCTATGTGCTATTATCTGGTAACAATGTGGTGGTAATATATGGTCTGGTCATGGTGTGATGGTATTTGTCCCTTGTATGTGGTATTATTCGGTCACTTTGTGGTGGTAATATATGGTCTGATCTTGATGTGATCTTGATGCCCTGTTTGTGGCATTATTGTTCATTTTAAAAAATGTATGTGCCACATTCCCTTAAAAAAATAAATTAGAAAATATACCTAAAAAGAGTACAGGATATTTTAACAAATGTTTAATAAGTTACAGTAGAGGGCCCAGCCAAAAGAGTCATGGTGGCGGCTTAAAAAAATTCTTTTAGCCAAAACAAAAGCTGCTGGCTATGTATGTGTTTTGGTGTTAGATGGGAACTGATAATGTGTGATTGATGAGGACATGGTGCAGATGTGCAGTTTTTCTATGAGTGGGCGGTGTGATTGTGGAAGGTTCACGGGTCGGAGGTGGAGCTGGGATGGAGCCTAGGTGGAGTCTCAAGGATGTCCAAAAATGTTGCCAGTATGCTGCCTCGCTGTGCTCCTTCCCCCATCATCCCCCTGTCAGCGTCTAACATCGGCGACTGACGTCTGACGTCGGCGACGCTGACAGGGGATGTGATGAGTCACTGCCCGGCGAAGAGGCGAGCGGGAGCTCAGAGCAGCGCAGGAACCAGGAAGAAGAGGTGAGTATTTTTTTAAGGGATTCTGCCTTATAGTACACAATCTGCCTATGGGGGGGTCTGCCTAATACTACAGGGTCTGCCTATGGGGGGGATCTGCCTTATACTACAGCGTCTGCCTATGGGAGAGGGTCTGCCTAATACTACAGGGTCTGCCTATGGGGGGTCTGCCTAATACTACAGGGTCTGCCTATGGGGGATCTGCCTTATACTACAGCGTCTGCCTATGGGAGAGGGTCTGCCTAATACTACAGGGTCTGCCTATGGGGGGTCTGCCTAATAATACAGGGTCTGCCAATGGGGGGTCTGCCTAATACTACAGGGTCTGCCTATGGGGGGTCTGCCTGATACTACAGGGTCTGCCTATAGGGGGGTCTGCCTTATACTACAGAGTCTGCCTATGGGGGGTCTGCCTTATACTACAGGGTCTGCCTTTGGGGGTCTGCATTATACTACAGGGTCTGCCTATGGGGGGTCTGCCTTATACTACAGGGTCTGCCTATGGGGGTGCTGCCTTATACTACAGGGTCTGCCTATTGAGGCGCTGTCTTATACTACAGGGTCTGCCTATAGGGGTGCTGCCTTTATAGTACAGGGTCTGCCTATAGGGGTGCTGCCTTATAGTACAGGGTCTGCCTATAGGGGTGCTGCTTTATACTACAGGGCCTGCCTGCGGGTGCTACCTTATACTACAGGGTCTGCCTATGGGGGGTGCATTATACAATATAGTGTAGGCCTATGAGGAGTGCTTTATACTATATTGAGGACTATCTGGTACATTATACTATATGGAGGACTATCTGGTGCATTATACTATACTGAGGACGATCTGGTGCATTATACTATATGGAGGCTATCTAGAGGGGCATCATACAGTGTGGGGATATCTAGAGGGGCATCATACAGTGTGGGGATTACAGTGTTGGAGCCATCAGTTTGGAGGATACTAAGGGGTCAGTATACTGTGTATAAGAGAGCATCATACTGTGCATAGGGGAGCTGTACAGGGGGAGACTCGGGACATTATTAAATGTAAAGTGGGCACTTATTGTTATAGGGGAACTCAGGTTACTGTGACTATCAAAAGGGCACACAGGACAATATTACTTTCTAGGGGGCAAAATATGGGCACTGTTTTCTAGGGCACTTGCATCTGGCATTGCTATATTATAGAGGGGTGCCTTAGAATTTAGAGGGCACAGAGAACCACACAGCAGGTGCAGTAATACGGACACATACGACATCAATGTCTCAGTATTGGGGTAACAGGTACAGTAATAGGGACACATACGGCAGCAGCGACTCAGTATTGGGGTATCAGGGGCAGTAATAGGGACATACGGCAGCAGCGGCTCAGTATTGGGGTATCAGGGGCAGTAATAGGGACATACGGCAGCAGCGGCTCAGTATTGGGGTATCAGGGGCAGTAATAGGGACATACGGCAGCAGCGGCTCAGTATTGGGGTATCGGGTGCAGTAATAGGGACACATACGACAGCAATGTCTCAGTATTGGGGTAACAGGTACAGTAATAGGGACACATACGGCAGCAGCGACTCAGTATTGGGGTATCAGGGGCAGTAATAGGGACATACGGCAGCAGCGGCTCAGTATTGGGGTATCGGGTGCAGTAATAGGGACACATACGACAGCAATGTCTCAGTATTGGGGTATCAGGTGCAGTAATAGGGACACATATGGCAGCAGGGGCTCAGTATTGGGGTATCAGCAGGATGAGGAGTTTGTGCAGGTTCGGGATAGATGGTGATGGCTGGAATGTGAGAAGTGAAATGTGTCTTTATTGTTTTCTCTGCAGCCGAGTCATTGCTGGAAGAAGTTGTCATGGCGGTCTGGGCCAGATGGAAAAGACGGGAAAAGTGACGACTCCATCATAAAGAACATCAGTGGTAAGACATTATCTGTAACTGTGCTGTGATCTCTTATATGTTCTGTAGGGCTGGTATCTACCACTGACCATATGGTGGTGATATCCATGTTGGTCTTTATATAGAGATTATCTTCAGTAATAGCTCCACTATTAGGGGGCGTCACCCAGTTGTAATCAAGGTTACCTGGTCTATGACGCCGGTACAGTTGAAAGCAATGATGGAGGAAAGAGCGTCTGCTGAGGCTCCCTCTCCCATCATTCCCCACTCTGTCTGGCGCTGACACTGCGGGTGCGCGATGACGTCATATCATCGCGCACATGCTGTGTGGCCGGGCATACTGCAGTTGCTGAGACCGGAGCCAGGAGCAGCGCTGGGCACGAGGAGAGGTGAGTGTTTTTTTTTTAAATATATCACTGAGTGATAACTGGATTGTGGGGCTATTACATTCTATGGGGGCTGTGCTGTATTACATTCTATGGGGCTGGCTGCATTACATTCTATGGGGGCTGTGCTGCATTACATTCTATGGTGGCTGGGCTGTATTACATTCTATGGGGGCTGTGCTGCATTACATTCTATGGGGGCTGTGCTGCATTACATTCTATGGGGCCTGTGCTGTATTACATTCTATGGGGGCTGGGCTGTATTACATTCTATAGGCGCTGTGCTGCATTACATTCAATGGGGGCTGTGCTGCATTACATTCTATGGGGGCTGTGCTGCATTACATTCTATGGAGGCTGTGCTGCCTTACATTCTATGGGGCTGGCTGCATTACATTCTAGGGTGGCTGGCTGGATTACATTCTATGGGGGCTGTGCTGTATTACATTTTATGGGGGCTAGCTGCATTACATTTTATGGGGGCTGGCTGCATTACATTCTTTGGGGGCTGGCTGCATTACATTCTATGGGGGCTGGCTGCATTACCTTCTATGGGGGGCTGGCTGCATTACATTCTATGGGGGATGGCTGCATTACATTCTATGGGAGGGCTGTATTACATTTTATGGGGTGCTGTATTATATTCTACTGGAGGGGCTACATTTTATTCTATGGGGGGCTGCATTATGCTCTATGAGTGGGCTACCATATATTGTATATGCAGGGGCTGCATTATACTATATGAGGGGGCTGCATTATATTCTCTGGGGGGGACCATTATACTCAGGGGGCTACAATATATTCTATGGGGTGACTGCATTATACTCTGGGGTGGAATCATTATACTATATGTGGGCTGCATTATACTGTATCGAGGACTATGGGGAATACATTATACTATATAAAGAACTATGGGGTGCATTTGACTATGGGAAGTGAATTGTACTACATGGAGGACAATGGTGGGGCATTATACTATATGGAGCACTATGAGGAATGTATTAAACT
Source organism: Ranitomeya imitator (assembly GCF_032444005.1). Lineage (NCBI taxonomy): Eukaryota > Metazoa > Chordata > Amphibia > Anura > Dendrobatidae > Ranitomeya > Ranitomeya imitator. The sequence continues at coordinate 770,088,003 of NC_091284.1, read as the reverse complement.
ATTTGGAGGACTGAGGAATGTATTATACTATTTGGAGGACTGAGGAGTGTATTATACTATATGGAGGAATTGCAATGTATTTTAATATATGGAGGTCTATGAGGAGTGTATTATACTATACCGAGGACTGAGGTGTATAATACTATATGGAGGACTGAGAAGTGTATTATACTATTTGGAGGACTGAGGAGTGTATTATACTATATGGAGGACTGAGGAGTGTATTATACTATATGGAGGACTGAGGAGTGTATTATACTATATTTGAGGACTGAGGTGCACATTATACTATGTGGAGGACTATGGGGTGTATTATACTATTTGGAGGACTGAGGAGTGTATTATACTATATGGAGGACTATGGAGCATATTATATTATATGGAGGACTATGCGGTGTGCATTTTACAATATGGAGGACTGTGGTGCACATTATAATATATGGAGGACTATGGGGTGTATTATACTAAACAAGCAAAATGCTGCCTATTCATCGAGTGATTGGATTGTTTATGTGGGAACAGAAATCCTTGTTCTCAGCAGCACATTGCCGGTGTAAACTGTAGTTGTGCTGCTGATAACATGATACTGTATGGGGACAGATTGATCTAATTGTGATTGTTCTGTTTGCTTCTTTCTTTCCCAGATGGTGTAAAGAGGCCGGGAAACAAGCGAACGACTTCACTATTGTCGATCACACTCGTTTAGTGGCCAGAGGGGGGGCTGTAATGGGCGCAGCTTGATGGAAGCCCCCACATGACTGCGTGGCCGAGAAGGGGGTTTGGAGTTTGTTTGAATAAAAACAGGGATTGTAAGGGGATTGGTGGGAATTTTGAGTAGGGGGTGTTTTCAGTGGAAGAAGGAGGCGGGGGCTGGAATAAGTGCGGGAAGGATCACTTGTGCGGTGAATCAAGAGGAGAGAAGACCTGTACAGCTGCTCACCATGGCCTCCATAGACAGCCTCGAGAAGCAGCTGCGCAGGGAATCCAGGTCCAGGAGCGATGGATGGCTGGAGGAGCAGCTCACCAGGCTGCTGGGCGACTGCGGGAGCCGGGGCAGCAGGACCAGGAGGACACGGCCCCCAGAAAGGTTGTCCCCCGAAATTGCACCGCGCGGCAGGCGCAGGCCGCGGAGCCCCTCCGGGGACCCTGCGGGGGCTGCGGGACGCGGCGCAACCATCCCGCCCGCTCCCCCCTCCGGCAGGAATCCACCCGGCGGCTCTGCCGGCGCGAGTCGGCGGCGTGGAGCAGGGAACAGTCAGGCGCGGCCCGAGGCCAGGGCCGCAAGGGACGCCAGGGCCGCACCGGAAGTGCGGCCTAGTCCGGGATCGAGTGGAAGTGCGGCGCCCTCTAGCGGCGCCAGGAGCAGCCGGACCACAGGGCGGACAGCGGCGGAAGCAGCGACAGGAGGAGCCAGGAGTCCAGCGACGCCAGCGGTGATGGGGAGTTCCAGAGCAGCGGTTGCTGCGGCGGGCTCACCTCCCCCAGGTGGGCCTGGCAGAGGCACCGGACGGCAGAGCAGGGCGACGGGCAGGCTGGCATCGGCGGTTCAGCTGGGCCCGGGACGCGGTGGTCGTGGGGCGGGTGCCGGTCGGTCCAGTATGCCAGGAGGCCGAAGTGGACTACAGACAGCCGTCAGGTCAAGATCCGCCAGGAGGTCCAGCGACAGGAGTGTTTCGCCAGTCTCTGCCCCCCTGGTGACGTGGAGGCCAGGGGCACGGGCCTGGGGCACCTCAGCGGCAGCGACGACCCCGGATCTGGAAGCGAGCATCCAGACGATGGCGAGCAGCGGGATTCCGGAGACACAGCTGGTGGGGACACAGCACCTGCGCAGCCTCGTGGGTATATGTCTATTCCTACTTCGGTGCCGGGTTCGGCGGGGTTAGTGGAGGGGGTAGGGGAGGCCGGTTCAGGTTTTCCTGGCATTAGAGAGCTCTTGGCGGGTATGTCGCACATTTTGAGGAGATTGGATGTGGGGGCAGCAAGCAGTGTGGGAGGGTCACCCGCTGGGGCTTGGTTGGTAGATTCTGGTAATGCAGCTGGGGGAGGGGTCTCTGGCGTTTTAGTGGGGTCTGGGGCTGCTGCGTCGGCTCAGGCAGCTGGGGTGTCAGTGTCGGTTCAAACGGAGACGGGTAAGAAGGATGAGGTAAAGTTGGACGATCGGGCAAAAGGGGAAGTTTATGTGTGCTTTGAGGGTCCCCTCGGTGCCCATCTGAAGAAGGAGGTGAAGGAGAAGATTTGGAAGGACGAATTTGTGGAGATTTTCTCCCTCCTCCCTTTGGAAAAATTTAATTTGGACAAAGGGAAGAAAAATTATAGCAAAAAGGAGGAGGAAGAAAAAAGGCGTTGGCGCTTGATTCCGCAAACGTTTGTAAATTGGCAGCAGGCTTTTGCTATCTTGGCCAGCGTGATAGGAGAAAAATTCCCGGAGAATTGCTCGGGTCTTTTCTGTTATTTTGATTCTATTGGGGAGGCACATCGTACGTATGGGGGCCAGGCTTGGCTGCGGTACGATGAACAATTTAGGCAGCGGAAGGCGGTGAGGCCCGAGATAAAATGGGATCAAAAGGATATTGGATTGTGGCTGAAGGTGATGGCCCCTGTGCGGTACGGGCAGTCCTTTCAAGGGGGCGGGGGGGGGGGGGGGGTAGTAGTCAGCAGTCAGGACAAGGGGGAGGAGGAGGACAGGGGTCACAGGGGGCAAAAGAAAACACGGGCACGTGCTGGCAGTTCAATGACGGCCAGTGCAAGTATGGCAATACCTGTAGGTTCAAGCACGTATGCTCCCATTGTAGCGGAGCCTCACACGGGGCTTCTAAATGTTTCAGAAAAGCAAGGGGCAAGCCGGGGGTGGGTAGCGGTCATGGGGTTGACGCCGGTGAGGCTTCAAAAGATGGCCCCTTATCTAAGTAGATACCCGGACAGGTCGAAGGCGGTGATTATTAGGGACGGTTTTGCTGAAGGTTTTAGGATTCCTCGCCCGAATCATGCGGTCCCCTTTTCTACAAAAAATCTGAGGTCAGCAAGTTTGCATGCGGATGTTGTTTCGAGTAAGTTAGCAAAAGAGGTGGAGTTAGGGAGAATGGCGGGCCCGTTTGGTTCGCTGCCTATGGAAGGTGTGATCGTTTCTCCGTTGGGGGTGGTGCCCAAGAAGGAGCCGAATAAGTTTCGTTTAATTCAGCATCTGTCGTACCCAAAAGGTTGTTCTGTTAACGATGGGATTGCGGAGGAATTATGCTCGGTTGTGTACACGTCGTTCGATGCGGCAGTGGAATGGGTTCGTATGTACGGAGCCGGGGCCTTGATGGCAAAGACAGACATCGAGTCTGCCTTTCGGCTTCTGCCGGTGCATCCGGAGAGCATTCCGTTGCTAGGTTGCTTTTGGAATGGAGGTTTTTATTTGGATAGGTGTTTGCCGATGGGCTGTTTGATTTCTTGCTCGTTGTTTGAAACTTTCAGTACCTTTCTGGAATGGGTTGTTAGAGACGTTTCTGATGTTCCTTCGGTCATTCATTACTTGGATGATTTTTTGTTTGTGGGTTCCCCGGACTCTGCGGTGTGCGGCAATTTATTGGCCACCATGGAATGGTTGCCGGGCATTTCGGGGTCCCTTTGGCGCAGGAGAAAACAGAGGGCCCATGTACGGTTTTAAGTTTTCTCGGGATTCTTATTGATTCTAGTAAGATGGAGTGCAGGTTGCCCGATGACAAATTGATGTTGCTGAAGCAGGAGGTATCCAGAATCGGAAAGTTGAGGAAAGTGACTTTGAAGGAGTTGCAGTCCTTGCTAGGTCGCCTGAATTTTGCGTGCCGTATCATGCCCATGGGCCGGATTTTCTGCCGAAGGTTGTCCAGGGCTACGGGGGGTGTCCGTGCAGCTCATCATTTCATACGCCTGAGCAGGGAGCACAGGGATGATCTGTTGGTTTGGCAGCGTTTCTTGGAGAATTATAATGGCAGGGCATTGATTCAGCAGGAGGATTTGAACGCCTTCGATTGTGAAATTTATACGGACGCAGCAGGGGGAGCCGGTTATGGGGCCTTCTGCGGAGGCAAATGGAGTGTCGGAGTGTGGCCGGAAGAGTGGCGGCAAAACGGGCTTACCAAAAATTTGACATTGTTGGAGTTGTTCCCAATTGTGGTGGCAGCGTTTATTTGGGGCAACATTTTTAAGGATCGCCGGGTACGCTTTCATTGCGATAACTTGAGTGTCGTGTCAGTTATCAACAGTTTATCTTCTTCTTCTCCCCCCGTGATCAGGTTGGTTAGGGAATTGGTGTTGAGGTGTTTGGAATTGAATTCGTGGATTTCGGCGGTGCACGTTCCAGGTGTCCAAAACACTATAGCCGATGCTTTATCTCGTTTGCAGTGGGATCGATTCCGGGAACTGGCGCCAGATTCGGAACCTACAGGAGCGGGATGTCCTTCGCATCTGTGGCAGATTGTTGCGGACGGGAAGGTCGTTTGATACAGGCCTCATTGTCGAGCCGGACGTGCTCGGATTATGAAGCGGCATGGGAGATGTGGGAAGGTTGGTTGGTACAATGCGGCCCAGTTGAGTCTGGCGGCGATACGACTATGGCGTTGCTGGCATTGATGGGTAAGGCGGCTGAATGGGGATGGTCTGTGTCGAGGTTAAATAAAGTTATTGCGGGTCTGGCCTTTGGTTTTCGTTTGCAAGGTTCAGCTGATGTGACAAAAGATTTTTTGATAAAACAGGCGTTGAAGGGTTTCAGGAAAGGCAATGTGTTTTTTGATAAACGCAGGCCGATTTCTTTTGGGATGCTGGAATGGCTTGGGGAGGCTTTGGGCGGTATTTGTAGTTCTCAGTTTGAGGTTTTATTGTTTCGGTTAGCTTTTTCTCTAGCGTTCTTTGGGGCTTTGCGTTTGGGGGAGCTGGTTTCCCCGAATGAAGATAAGGCGGGTGGTCTGTTAGCGGAAGATGTTGACTTTTGGGCATGGGGCATTGTTTTTTGGATCAGGCGTTCTAAGACTGATCAGCTCGGTAAGGGTAGGCGAGTGGTGCTGGGAAGAGTTGGAGGTAGCGGGATGTGCCCGCAGCACTGTTTGGAGTCTTATTGGCGTCTGTGGCCGCTGAGGGCAGGCCCTTTGTTACGACACCAGAACGGGGAATTCTTGTCACGCTTCCAATTTACGGCTCTATTGAAGAAGAGTTTGGGATCGCTGGGTGTTGACCCGAGGAATTTGGGGTCGCACTCGTTTCGAATTGGTGCTGCGTCCGAGGCTGATGATCTGTGCTTGGGGGCCGATGTGATTAAGAGAATAGGCAGATGGAGCTCGAATCGTTATCTGTCTTATGTTAGGCATTAAGTCTGGGGGTGATGGTGGCGAGATATGTTATGGTGTTAATCATTGTTATGTTTTTTCAGGTCAATCCTCCCTCCTGGCCTGGATTATCGGACATTCATTTGTTCACTGGGGTGCGCTTCGGGCGGATGCCAGGCCAAATGGTAGGCAATTAGGCTTTGCACGGGATTCGGTGGTTATTAGATGGTTGGGCTTCCGGGGTATGTTATGGGGGAGGTTGTTGGCAGAAGTTTCCAATGCCGCCAGACTTGATCGCCCCCCGGACATTTTGGTGGTTCACCTTGGAGGAAATGATTTGGGTATGAGGCCAGTTAGGGAATTGATTAGAGACATACGTTTTGATTTTCTAAGGTTGTGGGTATCTTTCCCTGGTGTTCTGACGGTTTGGTCGGACATTGTGCCACGGCGTAAGTGGCGGGATGCACGTTCCCATAAAGGGATTAATAGAGCCCGGGTAAAACTGAATAGGGCGGTGGCGGGTTTTGTGTCTCGGAACGGGGGTATTGCCGTGAGACATTTGGAGCTGGAGGCTGGGGTTGGCAATTATTGGAGGGATGATGGAGTGCACCTTAATGATGTTGGTATGGACTTATGGGCGCTCGGGCTACAGGAAGGAGTTGAAAGAGCTTTGGTGGTGGTGGGGCACTCACGAGCCTGAGGTGGTCAGGGCTGTTCGTGTGTGGCGGGGGGTGGGGTTCTTGGAGGTGGTGATGACGTTTTACGGGGTTGATCTGGCTTTTGTTTATGGGCTCTGGACGGGGAGTTTACCTCGGGAGCTTTGGGGTTTGGTTTGCCCGAAATGGGTTACATGGTGCCCTTGAGCTGGTGGTTACGGCTGAGGGTAAAGAAGTGTTTGGTTTTTTCAAGTTTTGGTGGTGGCTTTATGCCTATTTTTGAGCCAGATTTATTACCCCCAAGAACCCTCCCCTCAAGGTTTTTTACATATGGTATATATGTTGTTATTCATGTTATTGTTTGTTTTAATAAAATGGCCGCTGTGGCCAAATTATCCAAAGAAATTTACGTGTTGTGTGTTAATTTAATGTTTAACAGGAGGAGGGGAGAATGGTGTACTGGGTACGGGGGGAGTTAGGAAGATGGGGTACGGAGAAGACCCAGTTTTGGAGATACGCGGTCAAGAGGGGGGGCTATAATGGGCGCAGCTTGATGGAAGCCCCCACATGACTGCGTGGCCGAGAAGGGGGTTTGGAGATTGTTTGAATAAAAACAGGGATCATAAGGGGATTGGTGGGAATTTTGAGTAGGGGGTGTTTTCAGTGGAAGAAAGAGGCCGGGGCTGGAATAAGTGCGGGAAGGATCACTTGTGCGGTGAATCAAGAGGAGAGAAGCCCACCCTCCCTCCCATTTTTTCGTATCAGTTTGAGTGAACAGTTTGATGGGGGATAGCCAGGGAGTGGGGATTTTTTCGTTTTTAGTCAGTTATTTCCAGAGGGGAGTTTTCGTTAACATTGTCACAGTGGCGGGTTGGCGGGGGTGGGGTTCTTGGAGGTGGTGATGACGTTTTACGGGGTTGATCTGGCTTTTGTTTATGGGCTCTGGACGGGGAGTTTACCTCGGGAGCTTTGGGGTTTGGTTTGCCCGAAATGGGTTACATGGTGCCCTTGAGCTGGTGGTTACGGCTGAGGGTAAAGAAGTGTTTGGTTTTTTCAAGTTTTGGTGGTGGCTTTATGCCTATTTTTGAGCCAGATTTATTACCCCCAAGAACCCTCCCCTCAAGGTTTTTTACATATGGTATATATGTTGTTATTCATGTTATTGTTTGTTTTAATAAAATGGCCGCTGTGGCCAAATTATCCAAAGAAATTTACGTGTTGTGTGTTAATTTAATGTTTAACAGGAGGAGGGGAGAATGGTGTACTGGGTACGGGGGGAGTTAGGAAGATGGGGTACGGAGAAGACCCAGTTTTGGCGATACGCGGTCATGAAATCAGCGCATGTAAATACATCAGAAATGCTTCGCAGGGAGACCAGGCAAGGATGATGACAGCTGTAATTAGCACCCGGCGCCTGGGAATAGCGCTAACTCTACTGCTTTTCCCAGCCGCCAAAGCATTTAATTCTGGAATGGGTAATGATTTTTAGGGTTTATGTCAGCTGTGTAATGTCAGCTGCTATCAATCCCTGGTGTAAGTAATGGAGAGGTGTCTATCAGACACCCCCACTACTAGCCCAGACCGGGTGAGACGCGGCGACTGTGAAGAGCGGTGACGGTAGTAACAATACCACTCTACACAGTCGCCGAGCTCAGCGCAAGACCCGGAATATCTGAAGAGCGGTGACGTTGCTGATGTCACCGCTCTTCAGAGTCACCGGGTCTTGTGCTGCACAGCGGAACCAAAAGTGGCTGTAGGCAAAGTTTATGGACCATCAGAATGAGGTTCCACACCCTTTGGTCATCTCAATCCCTTCATTATCTACGAGATCCAGTTATGTAGGTAAAGTAGCGGCTTTTCTTGGTACTGCAACTAAAAGCAATAAATAGGACTGAGCTGTAATGCTGGATACAGCTGTGATTATATGTTATATAGTCGTGTTACACTCCCCTCATTTTTTGTAACCTACAAGTGTACAAAGACATTATACAGTCACCATGTGATAAGTGAGTCTGTGTACCTTCAAATGCCAGGGCTGAATTTTAGGCCCAGTCCGGCCCTGCTTAATCGTAACAATTAATGTTCACTGTCCTGTTTGTGACCTGATTTTAATGAAAGTGTAATAAAGCTGCCATGATTTTATCTGAGACACCGGCTTTTTTGTTGTTATATTAGATATCTGTATGTACATCTAGTTACTCACATGCATTTATTTGCATCGGTTAGTGTTCTTACTATCTTTTTGTGCATTTCCTGTTTTAATGTTTTTAATTAAGTAAGCTGATGAGTTAGGCTGGTTTCACAAATCTGACATTCACGGTCTGAGTATAGAGCATTATGTCTAGATCGACCATGGCTGTCTTGTGACCAAGACTTTCTCTTGATGGCCTAATCTTCAGATAGGTCATGACTCATTAATAATAGATTGGTGGTGGTGTGGCACCTGGCAACCCCATATTATCAACTGTAGCCGATGCTGGCGCCAGCCAGAAGTTCTTAGTTACAGAGCTACACCTCTTTGGCAGTACCCGGCTGGGGCCACTGGAACTAATCACCTCCGCTCGCTGCCGGCATCGGGTGAGGCTGATTGTCAGGGTGCCGGATATAACACTCTCACAGATATTGTGGACCTGTCCTAAAGTTAGGCCATGAGTATAAAAGTCAGGGACAACCCATTTAACAGCATCTATAATATAACGCTGGGAGCGTCACTCTGTCCGAAGCCTCTATAGACTGCGCAAGCGCAAGCGCCGGCGCAGTCTGGGCCTCACAGAGCGACGCTCCCTGGAGATCGCGGTATGCGTAAGCACTGAACGCATACCGCGATCTCCACCGGAGAGTCAGGGACCGCCAGGAGGGAGGGTAAGTATACTCACCTTTCCCGGTTCCAGCGCTGCTTGCGGCTCCGTCTCCCGGCTCCTCTGCTCCCGGCTCCGGAGGGCGCGGACTGCGCAGGCGCCGATTCCTGCTGCCGGAATCGGCGCCTGCGCAGTCCGCGCTTTCCGGCGCCATTTTCTTGAAGACACACTCCGGCTCCACTGCATGTGTGTATTCAAGAAAATGGCACCGGAAAGCGCGGACTGCGCAGGCGCCGATTCCTGCTGCCAGAATCGGCGCCTGCGCAGTCCCCGCTTTCCGGCGCCATTTTCTTGAAGACATACCTGCAGTGGAGCCGGACGATAGGTGAGTATGGTATTTATTTTTTTTTTATATGGCAGCAGCATTCGGGGGCATAAACACTGGAGCGGGGGGCATATAATACAATGGTGGCGCAGGATGGCAGCAGCACATGACAGAACGGGCGCAGGATGGCCGCAGCACATGACAGAACGGGCGCAGGATGGCCGCAGCACATGACAGAACGGGCGCAGGATGGCCGCAGCACATGACAGAACGGGCGCAGGATGGCAGCAGCACATGACAGAACGGGCGCAGGATGGCAGCAGCACATGACAGAACGGGCGCAGGATGGCAGCAGCACATGACAGAACGGGCGCAGGATGGTAGCAGCACATGACAGAACGGGCGCAGGATGGCCGCAGCACATGACAGAACGGGCGCAGGATGGCAGCAGCACATGACAGAACGGGCGCAGGATGGCAGCAGCACATGACAGAACGGGCGCAGGATGGCAGCAGCACATGACAGAACGGGCGCAGGATGGCCGCAGCACATGACAGAACGGGCGCAGGATGGCAACAGCACATGACAGAACGGGCGCAGGATGGCAGCAGCACATAACAGAACGGGCGCAGGATGGCAGCAGCACATGACAGAACGGGCGCAGGATGGCAGCAGCACATGACAGAACGGGCGCAGGATGGCAGCAGCACATGACAGAACGGGCGCAGGATGGCAGCAGCACATGACAGAACGGGCGCAGGATGGCAGCAGCACATGACAGAACGGGCGCAGGATGGCAGCAGCACATGACAGAACGGGCGCAGGATGGCAGCAGCACATGATAGAACGGGCGCAGGATGGCAGCAGCACATGACAGAACGGGCGCAGGATGGCAGCAGCACATGACAGAACGGGCGCAGGATGGCAGCAGCACATGACAGAACGGGCGCAGGATGGCAGCAGCACATGACAGAACGGGCGCAGGATGGCAGCAGCACATGACAGAACGGGCGCAGGATGGCAGCAGCAAATGACAGAACGGGGACGCAGGATGGGAGCAGCAAATGACAGAACGGGCGCAGGATGGGAGCAGCAAATGACAGGATGGGAGCAGCAAATGACAGAATGGAGGCGCAGGATGGGAGCAGCACATGACAGAACGGGGGCGCAGGATGGCAGCAGCACATGACAGAACGGGCGCAGGATGGCAGCAGCACATGACAGAATGGGCGCAGGATGGCAGCAGCACATGACAGAACGGGTGCAGGATGGCAGCAGCACATGACAGAACGGGCGCAGGATGGCAGCAGCACATGACAGAACGGGCGCAGGATGGCAGCAGCACATGACAGAACGGGCGCAGGATGGCAGCAGCACATGACAGAACGGGCGCAGGATGGCAGCAGCAAATGACAGAACGGGGACGCAGGATGGGAGCAGCAAATGACAGAACGGGCGCAGGATGGGAGCAGCAAATGACAGGATGGGAGCAGCAAATGACAGAATGGAGGCGCAGGATGGGAGCAGCACATGACAGAACGGGGGCGCAGGATGGGAGCAGCACATGACAGGATGGGGGCGCAGGATGGAGCAGCACATACCAGGATGGAGACCATATACCAATATAAATGCTCGCCACCCGGGCGTAGAACGGGTTCAATAGCTAGTCATACAGGTCCTTCTCAAAAAATTAGCATATAGTGTTAAATTTCATTATTTACCATAATGTAATGATTACAATTAAACTTTCATATATTATAGATTCATTATCCACCAACTGAAATTTGTCAGGTCTTTTATTGTTTTAATACTGATGATTTTGGCATACAACTCCTGATAACCCAAAAAACCTGTCTCAATAAATTAGCATATCAAGAAAAGGTTCTCTAAATGACCTATTACCCTAATCTTCTGAATCAACTAATTAACTCTAAACACATGCAAAAGATACCTGAGGCTTTTATAAACTCCCTGCCTGGTTCATTACTCAAAACCCCCATCATGGGTAAGACTAGCGACCTGACAGATGTCAAGAAGGCCATCATTGACACCCTCAAGCAAGAGGGTAAGACCCAGAAAGAAATTTCTCAACAAATAGGCTGTTCCCAGAGTGCTGTATCAAGGCACCTCAATGGTAAGTCTGTTGGAAGGAAACAATGTGGCAGAAAACGCTGTACAACGAGAAGAGGAGACCGGACCCTGAGGAAGATTGTGGAGAAGGACCGATTCCAGACCTTGGGGAACCTGAGGAAGCAGTGGACTGAGTCTGGTGTGGAAACATCCAGAGCCACCGTGCACAGGCGTGTGCAGGAAATGGGCTACAGGTGCCGCATTCCCCAGGTAAAGCCACTTTTGAACCATAAACAGCGGCAGAGGCGCCTGACCTGGGCTACAGAGAAGCAGCACTGGACTGTTGCTAAATGGTCCCAAGTACTTTTTTCTGATGAAAGCAAATTTTGCATGTCATTCGGAAATCAAGGTGCCAGAGTCTGGAGGAAGACTGGGGAGAAGGAAATGCCAAAATGCCTGAAGTCCAGTGTCAAGTACCCACAGTCAGTGATGGTGTGGGGTGCCATGTCAGCTGCTGGTGTTGGTCCACTGTGTTTCATCAAGGGCAGGGTCAATGCAGCTAGCTATCAGGAGATTTTGGAGCACTTCATGCTTCCATCGGCTGAAATGCTTTATGGAGATGAAGATTTCATTTTTCAGCACGACCTGGCACCTGCTCACAGTGCCAAAACCACTGGTAAATGGTTTACTGACCATGGTATTACTGTGCTCAATTGGCCTGCCAACTCTCCTGACCTGAACCCCATAGAGAATCTGTGGGATATTGTGAAGAGGAAGTTGAGAGACGCAAGACCCAACACTCTGGATGAGCTTAAGGCCGCTATTGAAGCATCCTGGGCCTCCATAACATCTCAGCAGTGTCACAGGCTAATTGCCTCCATGCCACGCCGCATTGAAGCAGTCATTTCTGCCAAAGGATTCCCGACCAAGTATTGAGTGCATAACTGAACATTATTATTTGATGGTTTTTTTGTTTATTATTAAAAAACACTTTTATTTGATTGGATGGGTGAAATATGCTAATTTATTGAGACAGGTTTTTTGGGTTATCAGGAGTTGTATGCCAAAATCATCAGTATTAAAACAATAAAAGACCTGACAAATTTCAGTTGGTGGATAATGAATCTATAATATATGAAAGTTTAATTGTAATCATTACATTATGGTAAATAATGAAATTTAACACTGTATGCTAATTTTTTGAGAAGGACCTGTATATATGTATATATGAGACTCTTGAGTTCAGTTCAGTAGATCTGCAGCTGTTCGGACATCTTAGGGTGGTTTCACACTTGCGTTTTTGTCTGCAGCGTTTTATGCACAAAAAAACCCATGCTTTTTTTCCCTATATTTAACATTGAAAATGCATGCGTTTTTTGTTGTATGCATTTGGTCGCGTTTTGAAACGCATGCGGTTTTTTGCTGCGTGCGTTCTTTTTCAGAAATGCAACTTGTAGTATTTTTGAGAGGCGTTTTTTTGACACATAAAAACGCATGCGGTTTTTTTGTGTCAAAAAATACATTGGAGTCAATGGAAACGCATGCGTTTTTAAGCACATGCGTTTGTTTGCTTTAAAAACGCATGCGTTTTTATTTTTAAAAAAACAGAAAACACACTGATATGCCACCCCCCACCATAAAGGTGATAAAGGGATCCTAACCCTAACCCTAAAGGGATCCTAACCCTAACCCTAAAGGGATCCTAACCCTATCCCTAACCCCATCCCTAACCCTAACCCTACCCCTAACCCTAACCCTAAAGGGATCCTAACCCTACCCCTAACCCTAACCCTAAAGGGATCCTAACCCTACCCCTAACCCTAACCCTAAAGGGATCCTAACCCTAACCCTACCCCTAACCCTACCCCTAACCATTTCTGTTTATAGTGGATTTTTTACTTTATTTTGATGATTGGCAGCTGTCACACATTTCTCAGCATGCGTTTAAAAAACGCAAACGCATGAAAAAACGCATGTAAACGCGTCAAAACGCTGCGTTTTTTTCCCCACATGCAAAAACGCATGCGTCAAAAAAACGCAGCATTTGCACGCGTTTACATGCGTTTTTTCACCATGCGTTTTTTTTTTAAAACGCATGCGTTTTGAAACGCAAGTGTGAAACCAGCCTTAGTCCGTACTTGGACTGTGATTGCCAGAAGTGTGAATCCGGCCTTTAAAGGTGCAATCTTGAGGTCACATGACGTGTAGTCGCTTTGGTGTGTGGTCACGTTCGATTCACCTCCTATTCCAGTATCTCTAGCTGGATTTATGACGAACTTCTATTTTTAAGAGGTGTTGTGAGTCACAGGCTACAGATTCAATTTAATTGCATGAAGACACCCGTGAGTAGAGAGCTAGTTGAGCATAGAGAATCAGGGGAGACAAAGCTCTATCAGAAAATTAGAGCTCTGTGTCCTACTAAGATATTATTTGGCACAGAATTGTAGACCTATTTGTTGTTTGTTCTGTAAAATATTTGTTAATCTGATTACAGCAGTAAAAATCTGCTCTATTTTTATCAAGGGCAAGATTAAAAATGACAAAAGCTCTCTGTCCATCAGAGGAGAAGAGCTGAAGACAGCACAGAGGCTTCCTTCTTAATAAATCTTACACCAGTTGGTTGAGGCTTATGGGATAACAAAACCATAAAAGTGGATTAATTCAAGCGGCTGCACTTATACCAACAGGGAACAATTTTGCCTTAATTTAAAAGCAGACTGTCTCCCGAGTCTGAGACTGGATAAAGTATTTATGATGACCGTGTTACTGGATAAACGGGAATTTCACACATTCCTTGTTTTCTTTATACAAGTCCAAAAATACTATTTCATTTAGACTTAGCGTGTTTCTATTGTACTATTGTATTAGAAAATCAGTTTTGGATCTAATATACTACAAAAAAAGTGTATTGTTTTATTATGTGCACTTACTGTGGTGTAATAAAATTCCTCTAAACTGAAGATAAGATAGATAGATGCCTGTTTTCTGGCTTCTGTCATTAGGGAAAAAAGGTTCAACATGTTGGATTTTTACGCCTTGTCCTTAGTTACACCTGCAAGTACCTTAATCAAAAATTGCAGTAAGGATGATTTCACACATCCTGTTGAAATGCTAATGGCGGTGTCTCTGCATGCTCGCTCTACCTGGCTCCCTGGGGCCTGCACATGCCTTGAACTTCTCCCGGTGGCGCGCCTAGTACATGCGCGCTTCTTGATTCTTAAAGGGGCAATGTGCACTTTGAAAATGCTCCCAGCCAATAGCTGGGATGCATCTAGTATTTAAAGCATGTTCCCCTGTAGGGGGGTGTCTGTGCAACAACCTCTTTAGTGTTAGTTTGTGTTTGTCCCTTCTAGTTAGTGGTCAGGTCCCTGGACCTACTCTTGATCTGCTCAGTGAACCTATTCTGTTAGTTTATGAACCTGTTAGTCTGAACCTTCACCTGCTCCTATGACCCTTGTCTAGCCCTAAACATGTTCTCGTAGCCTGTGTTACCTGACCCTGAAGCCGCTCTGGCGGTACCTGAGCTGGACGCCGCTCCGTCAGTACTTTACCCTGAAGCCGCACTAGTGGTACCTGATCCTGACACCGCTCTGGTGGTACCTGAGCCTGAAGCCACACAAACAGTGCTTGAACTCTGAAGCCGCACTAGCAGCACCTGAACCCTGAAGCTGCACTAGCTGTACTTGAACCCTGAAGCAACACTAGTGGTACCTGAACCCTGAAGCCACACCACCAGTACCTGAACCCTGAAGCCACACTGGCGGTACTCAAGCCAGAAACCGTTCCAGCGATACTTGAACCAGCACTAGTGTCTCTCCTGGTTAGCTTTCCAGAGTCCATACTGTCAGAGTATGTTCCAGCATCCGAATACAGTTCTGAATGTGACTTCAAGTCTTTGTCCATTCTGCCTGGTGACCCAGAACATGCATTGTCTGAACAGAGTCCAAATGCTGACCTGCCGCTGATCCAGAATCCATGTTGTCTGAACAGAATCCGAATCCTGTCCTGCCAGTGACTCCAAGCCCCTGTCTGTGTCTGTGATCCTGACCTCTGGGGGTCAGAAGCTGCAGTACCTGAGACTGCCTAGGAATGGCAGCTACCTGTAGCTCAAGCCTAATTCCACCATCACAGGTCTAGCAAAAACGAGGTAGCCACGTAGCTATGCCCCTCCTAGGTAAGCCAGGTACCCAATTGGGATCAGAAGGGAAAAATTAGCTCTTTTTTGGCGGACTGTATTATTATTATTTATTATTATAGCGCCATTTAATCCATGGTGCTTTACATCTGAGGAGGGGTGTATATATAATAAAAACAGGCACAGTAATCTTAAACAATACGGGCTCACAATCTACACCTTACATTGTTGTTTTGCTTGTGCCCATTCCCTTTGTCATTTCCCAACACTCTGCTCAATCTGATGGTCCTATATCCATTTTCAACCCTATTAAATATGTAACTATGTAAAACAACTGCATAATCACTTTTTCTCTGCTGACATCCACACCATCATCATGGGTGATTTTAATATCCCTACTGACACCCGTCAGCCAGTAGCCTCCAAACTCCTATCACTTACTTCATCCTTTGAACTTACTCAGTGATCCTCCACAGCCACCCACACAGATGGACATGCATTAGACCTCATCTTCACCCGCCACCTATCTAATCTCACAACCTCTCCCCTCCCTTTATCTGACCACTACCTACTCACCTTCTCATCCCTGTCTTCCTCACCTGCCCCCCATGTCCAGCCACTAGCACATCTTTGCAGAAACCTCACACACCTAGACATTCACAGACTTTCAGACTCTACCTATGTCCTCCATATCTTCAATCCACGACACGGACAGCGCCACCGCTTTCTATAACGCCACCCTCACATCAGCCATAGACTCAGTTGCCCCTCTCATGCATGGCAAAGTGCGACGAATCAATAGACAACCCTGGCACAATAATCTCACCAAAAAACTTCAACAATCATCCACGGTCGGGAGCGGCGTTGGAAGAAAACACGCCAGCAAGACGACTTCACTGCTTTCAAACAAGCTACACTTGCCTTCAAATTAGCCTTCACCTCTGCTAAACAGACCTATTTCACAAACCCTGTATCTTCATTATCCTACAACCTAAAACAACTGTTCAGCACATTCAACTCTCTCCCCTTGCCCATCACTGCCACCTCCAACTCCCCTCATCTCTGCCAAGGACTTTGCCACTTAAAAAATAATATTGACCAAACAAGGCAAACCTTCACTGTTCCACCGCCCCAACCACTCCATATACCAGACCTCTGCCCTTCCCTAATAACCTCCCTCTCCAACATCACTGAAGGAGAGCTTACACATCTCTTTTCCACATCACACCTCACCACCTATGCACTTGACCCCATCCTTTCCCACCTGCTCCCCAACCTCACTAACACGCTCATTAGACCTAACCCATCTCTTCAACCTATCGCTATCTTCTGGTACCTTCCCCTCTGCCTTCAAACATGCCACCATCACACCCATCCTCAAAAAAACAAACCTTGACCCAACTGCTATACCCAGCTATCGCCCCTTATCACTGCTCCCGTTTACTTACAAACTCCTTGAGCATCATGTCCATGTTCAACTTTCCTCCCACCTCTCATCTAACTCTCTCCCTGACAACCTCCAAACTGGCTTTTTGATCCCACCACTCCACCGAAACTGCCGTGACGAAAATTACTAATGACTTGCAGCCAAAACTAACAGACATTTCTCCATCCTCCTTCTTCACGACCTGTCCTCTGCCTTTGAAACAGTCGACCACTGCCTACTGCTACAGATTCTTTCTTCCCTTGGCCCCCATGACCTTGCCCTGTCCTGGATCACCTCTTAACTTTCCGACTGCACATTTAGCGTTTCCCACTCCCACACTACTTCCTCATCCCGCCCTCTCTCTGATGGAGTCCCTCAAGGCTCTGTCCTGGGGCTCCTACTTTTTTCCATCTGTACCCTTGGCCTAGGACAACTCATAAAGTCCCATGGCTTCCAGTACCACCTGTATGCAGATAATAACACTCAGATCTACCTCTCTGGCCCAGATGTCACCTCTGCTGTCCAGAATCCCAGAGTGTCTATCAGCCATATCCTCCTTCTTCACCTCTCACTTCCTAAAACTCAATGTAGACAAAACCGAACTCATCATATTTCCTCCATCTCACGTATCTTCCCTGCCCAATCTATCTATTATGGTAAACGGCATCACGCTCTCTCCTGCACCTGAATTCCGCTGCCTCGGAGTAACTCTCGACTCTGCCCTGTCCTTCAAACCACACATCCAAACTCTTGCCACCTCCTGTTGCCTCCTACTCAAAAATATTTCCAGAATCTGTCTTTTCCTCAGCCCTCAATCTACTAAAACTCTTGTGCATGCCCTCATCATCTCCTGCCTCAATTTCTGCAACACCCTCCTCTGTGGCCTCCCAGCCAACTCTATTGCACCACTCCAGTCTGTCCTCAACTCTGCTGCCCGACTAATCCACCTAGCTCACTGCTACTCCCCTGTTTTTCCCCTCTGCAAGTCCCTCCACTGGCTCCCAATTCCCCAACGAATCCAGTACAAACTACTAACACTGACCTACAAAGCCATCCGCAACATGTCCCCTCCCTATATCTCTGAACTAATCTTCCAATATCTTCCCTCACGTAATCTCCGATCCTCCCAAGACGACCTACTCTCCTCCACACTTATTCGTTCCTCACACAACCGCCTCCAAGATTTCTCCCGAATATCCCCCATCCTCTGGAATTCCACGCCTCAACACGTTCGATTATCCACCACCCTCGGATCCTTCAGACGGAACCTGAAAACCCATCTCTTCAGGAAAGCCTACAGCCCGCAATAACCATTCTGCCGCCTCAGCACCACCCGAGCTGCCGTCTCACCACCACCGGAGCGGCCGCCTCACCACCACCTAGCTCCCTGCTACTCCCCTGTTTCTCCCCTCTGCAAATCCCTCCACTGGCTCCCAATTACCCAACGAATCCAGTTCAAACTACTAACACTGACCTACAAAGCCATCCACAACATGTCCCCTCCCTATATCTCTGAACTAATCTCCCAATATCTTTCCTCACATAATCTTCTATCCTCCCAAGACCTCTTACTCTCCTCCACACTTATTCGTTCCTCACACAACCGCCTCCAAGATTTCTTCCGAATATCCCCCATCCTCTGGAATTCCACGCCTGAACATGTCCAATTATCCACCACCCTCTGATCCTTCAGACGGAACCTGGAAACCCATGTCTTCAGGAAAGCTTACAGCCTGCAATAACCATTCTGCTGCCTCACCACCACCCAAGCTGCCGGCTCATCACCACCAGAGCTGCTGCACCATCTGTCTCTTCCCCATTATCCCATAGAATGTAAGTTCGCAAGGATAGGGTCCTCTCCCCTCTGTACCAGTCTGTCATTGTAAATTTGTTCACTGCAAATGATATCTATAACTTTGTATGTAACCCTTTCTCATGTACCGCCACATGGAATTAATAGTGCTATATAAATGCTGTAAATAACAATAATAATAATTGAAATTGTCTTGTTTTTGGGACACTCTCGAGAGGACTGGGAAGCGGAGCCCCTTCTGCAAATGCCAATTTCGCCCATTTTAAAATCCAGCCTTGCAGAGAACCCAATGCTACAGTAGCAAGTATTTGTGAATGATACATAGTTTTCTTAATATTTAAAAAATATAAATCTGAAAACTGTGACATACATTTGTATAAACCCCCTCTGAGTCAAAACTTTTGTAGGACCACCTTTTGCTACAATTATTGCTGCAAGTCTTTCGGGGTATGTCTTTACAAGCTTTGCATATGTAAATGCTAGAATTTTTGCCCATTCTTCTTTGCAAACAATCTTTAGCTCAGAGAGATTGAATGAACAGCAATTTTGATGTCTTGTCACATGTTTTCAATAGGATTTCTGTCTGGACTGTGACATGGCCATTCACACACATGAATATTTTATTATCTAAACCATCCATTGTTGCTCTGGCTGCGGGAAAAGAGAACCTACACCCCAGTCTCAAATCTTTTGTAGTCTCTAACAGGTTTTCCTCCAGGAATGCCATGTATTTAGCTCCATCCATCTTCCCATCAACTCTAGCCAGCTTCCCTGTCCCTGGTGAAAAAAGCATCCTCCACAGCATGATATTAGCACCATCATGTTTGACAGTGGGGATGGTGTTTTCAAAGTAATATGCAGTGAGTGTTAGTTTTCTGCCACACATAGCATTTTGCATTTAGTCTAAAACGTTCTACTTTAGTCTCATCGCAGAACAGCTTCTTCCACATACTAGCTGTGTCCATTACATGGCTTTTTGCAAACTTAAAACAGGACTTCTTATGGTTTGCTATCAAAAATTTCTTTTTTTGCCACTTTTCTATATAAGCCAGATTTGTTGAATACATGACTAATAGTTGTCCTGTGGATAGATTCTCCCACCTGAGCTGTGGATTTCTGCAGCTCCTCCAGAGTGACCATGGGCCTCTTGGCTGCTTCTCTATTGCTCTCCTTACTTGAAATGACTGTTTAGATGGATGGGCATGGCTTGGTAGGTGGGCAGCTGTGCTATACTCTTTCCATTTTTGGATTATGGATTGAACAGTACTCCGTCAGATGTTTAGAGTACGGGAGTTTTTTTTTTATCTGTATTCTGCTCCACAACTTTATCCCTGAACGATCTCAAACAAACCTCTGAGACCTTCACAGAACAGCTGTAAATATAGTGAGAATAAATTACACAAATCAGACTTTAGGGGCTGAATACAAATCCATATCACAATTTTCAGATTTATGTTTTTTAAATATTTAGAAAACCATATATCATTTTCTATAAACTTCACAAATACTTGCTATTTTGTGTTGGTATATCACATAAAATCCCAATAAATTACACTTAAAATGTGAAAAAATGTGGGAAGGTGCATCAGGTGTGAATACTTTTTCAACACTGTATATATACACATTGTATATAATGGAAATCACAGGATCGATAGACATATTCATGATAAGAAAATTATAAAAAATGGAAACAAAAGTTTCAAAACCTCTCGATTTATTTAGTACTGAGTATGAGCGTTACGTACAAAAATCCCCGCACTTAGCTGCTATCAATGAAGTAATTAATGGTTGTCAGAGGAATGTTCTGCTGGGCTGAAAAAACTTGGGCTTCAAATCATGAAGATCCGCTGGTGTCTTTTCCCATTGTCATTGCTGACCAGTGTTTTTCCAGAAGTGCTCAAAGAGCCTTTGTCATTCGCTCTTGAGCCAAAACCTGTCTTCTACAATTTTCTATGCTGACATTCCCTTCATCATCATGGGTGACTTCAACACACTTTACTGACACCCACCAGCCTGCAGCCTCCAAGCTCCTGTCCCTTGCTTCATATTTTGGCCTTACTCAGTGGTTCCCGCAGCCACCCACACAGATGGACATACATTACACCTTATCTTATCTGTTCCCTATCTAACCCCACAACCTCACCTCTCCCCCTACTTGGCCACCATCTACTCACTTTCTCATCCCTGAGACAATAACCTCACTAAAATGAATCAGCAAGTGGCCAGGCATGAGGAGCAGAGTTGGAAGGAAACACACTCTCAAGAAGACTTTACCACAATCAAAATGGCAACTTTCACATTAAAATCGGTCCTCACATCTGCTAAAGAGGTCTATTTCACAACACTTGTATCTTCTTTATCCCACAACCCCAAACAGTTAGTCAACACTTTTAACTGCCTCCTCAGCACCCCAGTGCCCCTTTCGACCTCCCTCATCTCTGCAGAGGATCTTCGCCTCACATTTCAAAAATAAGGTCGACCAAGCAAGGCAAGTCCCTTGACCCAACGTTTATGTTATTATTATTATTTATTTATATAGCACCATTAATTCCATGGTGCTGTACATGAGAAAGGGGTTACTGTTGTGAATTCTGTGGCAGAGCTCCCTCCTGTGGTCACAAGTGGTACTTCGGCTGATTCTCTCTGTGAGCTTCTGTTGGTGGAGGAAAGTGGTACTGCGGCTTCTGAGTTTCCTTCCTCAGGTGATATGGTGAAGTCGTTAGGTGCTGCTCTATTTGACTCCACCTTGTGCTTTGATCCTGGCCTCCAGTCAATGTTCTAGTATTGGACCTGTTTCCTCCTGGATCGTTCCTGTGGCCTGCTGCTCTGCATAGCTAAGTTCCGCTTTGCTATTTTGTTTGCTGTTTTTTTTCTTTCCAGCTTGTCTATTTGTTTTTTCCTGCTTGCTGGGAGCTCTGGGACGCAGAGGGTGTACCTCCGTGCCGCTAGTTCGGTACGGAGGGTCTTTTTGCCCCCTTTGCGTGGTTTTTGTAGGGTTTTGTGTTGACCGCAAAGTTACCTTTCTATCCTCGCTCTGTTTAGAAAGTCGGGCCTCACTTTGCTAAATATATTTCATCTCTACGTTTGTCTTTTCATCTTTACTCACAGTCATTATATGTGGGGGCTGCCTTTTCCTTTGGGGTATTTCTCTGAGGCAAGGTAGGCTTATTTTCTATCTTCAGGCTAGCTAGTTTCTCAGGCTGTGCCGAGTTGCATAGGGAGCGTTAGGCGCAATCCACGGCTGCCTTCACTGTGTTGGAGAGGATTAGGGATTGCGGTCAGCAGAGTTTCCACGTCTCAGAGCTCGTTCTATGTTTTCGGGTTATTGTCAGGTCACTGTATGTGCTCTGACCTCAATGTCCATTGTGGTACTGAATCACCTTATCATGACAGTACTGGAGGCCTAAAGTACTAATGATTCTCAATAGAGGGAAAAAAGAATTTCTGAGACCATTTTTTTTTCTCTGCACTGTGTTTTGCCTTTTTTTTCCCCTAGACATTTGGGTGTTTCAGGACACAGGTGTAGCGATGGATATTAAGGGTCTGTCTTCATGTGTGGATCAGCTCACGGCAAGAGTACAAAATATTGAAGACTTTGTGGTTCAGAATTCTATGTTAGAACCGAGAATTCCTATTCCTGATTTGTTTTTTGGAGATAGAACTAAATTTCTGAGTTTCAAAAATAATTGTAAACTATTTCTGGCTTTGAAACCTCGCTCCTCTGGTGACCCAGTTCAACAAGTTAGGATCATTATTTCTTTTTTACGTGGCGACCCTCAGGACTGGGCATTTTCTCTTGCGTCAGGAGATCCTGCATTAAGTAATATCGATGCGTTTTTCCTGGCGTTCGGATTGCTGTACGATGAACCTAATTCAGTGGATCAGGCAGAGAAAAATTTGCTGGCTCTGTGTCAGGGTCAGGATGAGATAGAGGTATATTGTCAGAAATTTAGAAAGTGGTCCGTGCTCACTCAGTGGAATGAAGGTGCGCTCGCAGCTATTTTCAGAAAAGGTCTCTCTGAAGCCCTTAAGGATGTCATGGTGGGAATTCCTATGCCTGCTGGTCTGAATGAGTCTATGTCTTTGGCCATTCAGATCGGTCGACGCTTGCGTGAGCGTAAATCTGTGCACCATTTGGCTGTATCACCTGAGCTTAAATCTGAGCCTATGCAGTGTGATAGGACTTTGACCAGAGTTGAATGGCAAGAACACAGACGTCTGAATGGGCTGTGTTTCTACTGTGGTGATTCCACTCATGCTGTCTCTGATTGTCCTAAGCGCACTAAGCGGTTCGCTAGGTCTGCCACCATTGGTACGGTACAGTCAAAATTTCTTCTGTCCGTTACCTTGATCTGCTCTTTGTCATCGTATTCTGTCATGGCATTTGTGGATTCAGGCGCTGCCCTGAATTTGATGGACTTGGAGTATGCTAGGCGTTGTGGGTTTTTCTGGGAGCCCTTGCAGTGTACTATTCCATTGAGAGGAATTGATGCTACGCCTTTGGCCAAGAATAAGCCTCAGTATTGGACCCAGCTGACCATGTGCATGGCTCCTGCACATCAGGAGGTTATTCGCTTTTTGGTGTTGCATAATCTGCATGATGCGGTCGTGTTGGGGTTGCCATGGCTACAAGTCCATAATCCAGTATTAGATTGGAAATCCATATCTGTGTCCAGCTGGGGTTGTCAGGGGTTACATGGTGATGTCCCATTTCTGACTATTTCATCATCCACCCCTTCTGAGGTTCCAGAGTTCTTGTCTGATTACCGGGATGTATTTGATGAGCCCAAGTCCGATACCCTACCTCCGCATAGGGATTGTGATTGTGCTATCGATTTGATTCCTGGTAGTAAATTCCCAAAAGGTCGACTGTTTAATTTATCTGTGCCTGAGCACGCCGCTATGCGGAGTTATGTGAAGGAGTCCTTGGAGAAGGGGCATATTCGCCCGTCATCGTCGCCATTAGGAGCAGGGTTCTTTTTTGTGGCCAAGAAGGATGGTTCACTGAGACCTTGTATAGATTACCGCCTTCTAAATAAGATCACGGTTAAATTTCAGTACCCTTTGCCGTTGTTATCTGATTTGTTTGCTCGGATTAAGGGGGCTAGTTGGTTCACCAAGATAGATCTTCGTGGTGCGTATAATCTTGTGCGTATTTAGCGAGGCGATGAATGGAAAACTGCATTTAATACGCCCAAGGGCCATTTTGAGTATCTAGTAATGCCATTCGGACTTGCCAATGCTCCATCAGTGTTTCAGTCCTTTATGCATGACATCTTCCGAGAGTACCTGGATAAATTCCTGATTGTGTACTTGGATGACATTTTGATCTTCTCGGATGATTGGGAGTCTCATGTGAAGCAGGTCAGAACGGTGTTTCAGGTCCTGCGTGCTAATTCTTTGTTTGTGAAGGGATCAAAGTGTCTCTTTGGTGTTCAGAAGGTTTCATTTTTGGGGTTCATCTTTTCCCCTTCTACTATCGAGATGGACCCTGTTAAGGTCCAAGCCATCCATGATTGGACTCAGCCGACATCTCTGAAAAGTCTGCAAAAGTTCCTGGGCTTTGCTAATTTTTATCGTCGCTTCATCTGCAATTTTTCTAGTATTGCTAAACCATTGACCGATTTGACCAAGAAGGGTGCTGATGTGGTCAATTGGTCTTCTGCTGCTGTGGAAGCTTTTCAAGAGTTGAAGCGTCGTTTTTGTTCTGCCCCTGTGTTGTGTCAACCAGATGTTTCGCTTCCGTTCCAGGTCGAGGTTGATGCTTCTGAGATTGGAGCAGGGGCTGTTTTGTCGCAGAGAAGTTCTGATTGCTCGGTGATGAAACCATGCGCCTTCTTTTCCAGGAAGTTTTCGCCTGCTGAGCGAAATTATGATGTGGGCAATCGAGAGTTGCTGGCCATGAAGTGGGCATTCGAGGAGTGGCGTCATTGGCTGGAAGGAGCTAAGCATCGCGTGGTGGTCTTGACTGATCATAAGAACTTGACTTATCTCGAGTCTGCCAAGCGGTTGAATCCTAGACAGGCTCGTTGGTCGCTGTTTTTTGCCCATTTTGACTTTGTGATTTCGTACCTTCCGGGCTCTAAAAATGTGAAGGCGGATGCTCTGTCTAGGAGTTTTGTGCCTGACTCTCCGGGTTTATCTGAGCCGGCGGGTATCCTCAAAGAGGGAGTAATTGTGTCTGCCATCTACCCTGATTTGCGGCGGGTGCTGCAAAAATTTCAGGCTAATAAACCTGATCGTTGCCCAGCGGAGAAACTGTTTGTCCCTGATAGGTGGACGAATAAAGTTATCTCTGAGGTTCATTGTTCGGTGTTGGCTGGTCATCCTGGAATCTTTGGTACCAGAGAGTTAGTGGCTAGATCCTTTTGGTGGCCATCTCTGTCGCGGGATGTGCGTACTTTTGTGCAGTCCTGTGGGATTTGTGCTCGGGCTAAGCCCTGCTGTTCTCGTGCCAGTGGGTTGCTTTTGCCCTTGCCGATCCCGAAGAGGCCTTGGACACATATCTCTATGGATTTTATTTCAGATCTTCCCGTCTCTCAAAAGATGTCAGTCATTTGGGTGGTCTGTGATCGCTTCTCTAAGATGGACCATTTGGTACCCTTGTCTAAATTGCCTTCCTCCTCTGATTTGGTGCCATTGTTCTTCCAGCATGTGGTTCGTTTACATGGCATTCCAGAGAATATCGTTTCTGACAGAGGTTCCCAGTTTGTTTCGAGGTTTTGGCAAACCTTTTGTGGTAGGATGGGCATTGACTTGTCTTTTTCCTCGGCTTTCCATCCTCAGACTAATGGCCAGACCGAACGAACCAATCAGACCTTGGAAACATATCTGAGATGCTTTGTTTCTGCTGATCAGGATGACTGGGTGTCCTTTTTGCCTTTGGCTGAGTTCGCCCTGAATAATCGGGCCAGCTCGGCTACCTTGGTTTCGCCGTTTTTCTGCAACTCTGGGTTCCATCCTCGTTTCTCTTCAGGGCAGGTTGAGTCTTCGGACTGTCCTGGTGTGGATACTGTGGTGGACAGGTTGCAGCAGATTTGGACTCATGTAGTGGACAATTTGACCTTGTCCCAGGAGAAGGCTCAACGTTTCGCTAATCGCAGACGCTGTGTGGGTCCCCGACTCCGTGTTGGGGATTTGGTTATCTTCTCATCATATTCCTATGAAGGTTTCCTCTCCTAAGTTTAAACCTCGTTTCATTGGTCCATATAGGATTTCTGAGGTTCTTAATTCTGTGTCTTTTCGTCTGACCCTTCCAGATTCTTTTTCCATACATAACGTATTCCATAGGTAATTGTTGCGGAGATACGTGGCACCTATGGTTCCATCTGTTGATCCTCCTGCCCCGGTATTGGTGGAGGGGGAGTTGGAGTATATTGTGGAGAAGATTTTGGATTCTCGTGTTTCAAGACGGAAACTCCAGTATCTGGTTAAGTGGAAGGGTTATGCTCAGGAAGATAATTCCTGGGTCTTTGCCTCTGATGTCCATGCTCCCGATCTTGTTCGTGCCTTTCATATGGCTCATCCTGGTCGTCCTGGGGGCTCTGGTGAGGGTTCGGTGACCCCTCCTCAAGGGGGGGGTACTGTTGTGAATTCTGTGGCAGAGCTCCCTCCTGTGGTCACAAGTGGTACTTCGGCTGATTCTCTCTGTGAGCTTCCGTTGGTGGAGGAAAGTGGTACTGCGGCTTCTGAGTTTCCTTCCTCAGGTGATATGGTGAAGTCGTTAGGTGCTGCTCTATTTGACTCCACCTTGTGCTTTGATCCTGGCCTCCAGTCAATGTTCTAGTATTGGACCTGTTTCATCCTGGATCGTTCCTGTGGCCTGCTGCTCTGCATAGCTAAGTTCCGCTTTGCTATTTTGTTTGCTGTTTTTTTCTTTCCAGCTTGTCTATTTGTTTTTTCCTGCTTGCTGGGAGCTCTGGGACGCAGAGGGTGTACCTCCGTGCCGTTAGTTCAGTACGGAGGGTCTTTTTGCCCCCTTTGCGTGGTTTTTGTAGGGTTTTGTGTTGACCGCAAAGTTACCTTTCTATCCTCGCTCTGTTTAGAAAGTCGGGCCTCACTTTGCTAAATCTTTTTCATCTCTATGTTTGTCTTTTCATCTTTACTCACAGTCATTATATGTGGGGGCTGCCTTTTCCTTTGGGGTATTTCTCTGAGGCAAGGTAGGCTTATTTTCTATCTTCAGGCTAGCTAGTTTCTCAGGCTGTGCCGAGTTGCATAGGGAGCGTTAGGCGCAATCCACGGCTGCCTTTAGTGTGTTGGAGAGGATTAGGGATTGCGGTCAGCAGAGTTTCCACATCTCAGAGCTCGTTCTATGTTTTTGGGTTATTGTCAGGTCACTGTATGTGCTCTGACCTCAATGTCCATTGTGGTACTGAATCACCTTATCATGACAGGTTACGCACAGAGTTATAGATATCGTTTACAGTAAACAAATTTACAATGACAGACTGGTACAGAGGGGAGAGGACCCTTTACTTGCAGACTTACATTCTATGGGATAATGGGGAAGAGAGACAAGGTCAGGGGTGCTGCAGCTCTGGTGGTGGTGAGGCAGCAGCTCTGGTGGTGGTGAGGCGGCAGCTACGGTGGTGGTGAGGGGACAGCTCCGGTGGTGGTGAGGCGGCAGATCGGGTGTTGGTGAGGCGGCAGAATGGTTATTGCGGGCTGTAGGCTTTCCTGAAGAGATGGGATTACAGGTTCCGTCTCAAGGATCCGAGGGTGGTGGATAATCGAACGTGTTGAGGCGTGGAATTCCAGAGGATGGGGAATATTCGGGAGAAATCTTGGAGACGGTTGTGTGAGGAATGAATAAGTGTGGAGGAGAGTAGGAGGTCTTGGGAGGATCAAAGATTACGTGAGGGAAGATATTGGGAGATTAGTTCAGAGATATAGGGAGGGGACATGTTGTGGATGGCTTTGTAGGTCAGTGTTAGTAGTTTGAACTGGATTCGTTGGGGAATTGGGAGCCAGTGGAGGGATTTGCAGAGAGGAGAAGCAGGGGAGTAGCGAGAAGAGAGGGGGATTAGCCGGGCAGCAGAGTTGAGGATAGACTGGAGCAGTGCAAGAGAGTTAGCGGGGAGGCCACAGATGTATATCTGCCATCTTCTCCTTCCTCTCATCATGCATCCTAAAGCTCAATGCGGACAAAACTGAACTCAACATTTTCCTCCATCTCACCAAACTTCCCTTCCTGATGTGTCTATCACAATACATGATATTACACTTCCCCTGTACTGCCTATCTGCTACCTGGGAGTAACCCCCAACTTTGCCCTGTCCTTCCAAGGGCACATCAAAGTTTTTGCTACCTCCTGCTGCCTCCAACTAAAAACTATTTCCAGAATCCATCCTTTCCTCAACCCTGAATTTACTAAAATGCTAGTGCATGCTCTCATCATCTCCCGTCTTGATTACTACAATATCCTCCTCTGTGGTCTCCCTGATAACATTCCCACACCTCTCCAGTCCATCCTTAACTCTGTAGCACAACTAATCCATCTCTTGCCTCACTATTCATCTGCTTCTCCCCTCTGCAAATACCTTCAATAGCTCCCAATTCCCCAACCGATCCAAAGTATTAACATTGACTTACAAAGCCGTCCATAATCTGTCTCATCAATATATCTCCGAATTAATCACCCATTACCTTCCAGCACATAATCTCCAGTCCTCTCAAGACCTTCTTCTCTCCTCCACACTTATACGTTCCTCATCCAATCATCTTCAAGACTTCTCCTGAGTATCCCCCATCCTCTGGAATTCTGTACCCCAACACGTCCAAGTATCCACCAGTTTCTGAATTTTCAGACGGATCTTGAAAACCCATCTCTTCAAGCAAGATTACAGCCTGCAATGACCCCCTGCCACCTCACCATTACCAGAGCTGATGCAACCCCCACAACCCACTGTTTCCTTCCCCGTTATCCAGTAGACTGTAATCTCACAAGGGCAGGGACCTCTCCCCTGTGTACCGGTCTGTAGTTGTTAGTTTGTTCCCTCTAGGTTATATTTTGTATGTAACCTTTTCTCATGTTTGCACCATGGAATCAATTACGCTCTAAAAATAAATAATAATAACTTTGCCACCAGTTCATGTGAGCCACTTTATACACCACATGGAATTTGCTATTGAGTGCTGCCCACTTCCTGTGCTTTTTTTATATACCGCACAAAATTAAGACTTTGGCGTGGCCTAGACAAAGTCCTGACCTTAATCCGATTGAGATGCTGTGGCATGACCTTAAGAAGGCGGTTCATCCTCGGAAACCCTACAATGTGGCGGAATTACAACAATTCAGCAAATATTAGAAGGCCAAAAATCCTCGAGTGCGTTGTAAAAGACTCAATGCAAGTTATCGCAAACGCTTGATTGCAGTTGTTGCTGCTAAGACAGGCCTAACCAGTTATTAAGTTTAGGAGGCAATCACTCTTTCACACAGGACTCTGGAGGTTTGGATTTCCTTTTCCCTTAATAATAAAGAACTTCAATTAAAAAATGCATTTTGTATTTACTTGTGTTATCTTTGTCTAATATCTAAATTTTGTTTGGTGATCTGAAACATTTAAGTGTGACAAACATGCAAAAGAATAAGAGATCAAAAAGGGGACAAACACTTTTTCACACAGCTATATGTAATTATATTGAAACTAGATTGTGGCCCGATTCTAACGCATCGGGTATTCTAGAATATGCATGTCCCCGTAGTATATGGACAATGATGATTCCAGAATTCGCGGCAGACTGTGCCCGTCGCTGATTGGTCGAGGCAACCTTTATGACATCATCGTCGCCATGGCAACCATTATGACATCTACGTCGATACTGTGCCCGTCGCTGATTGGTCGAGGCGAATTCGCAGCAGACTGTGCCCGTCGCTGATTGGTCGAGGCAACCTTTATGACATCATCGTCGCCATGGCAACCATTATGACATCTATGTCGATACTGTGCCCGTCGCTGAATCAGAAACGTGGGATTTGTACGTCCTTTATGACATCATCGTCGCTGTGCCCGTTGCTGATTGGTCGAGGCCTGGCGGCCTCGACCAATCAGAGACGCGGGATTTCTACGTCGATGCTGTGCCCGTCGCTGATTGGTCGAGGCCTGGCGGCCTCGACAAATCAGAGAGGTGGGATTTCCAGGACAGACAGACAGACAGACAGACAGAAAGACAGACAGACAGACAGAAAGACATACAGACGGAAAAACCCTTAGACAATTATATATATAGATGTAAAAGGAAAATGTATTTAAAGTGATTGTCCCCTTATAGAAAATCTTGTTCCCCGGCTGCAGTTTGTTATAAAATTACAAACCACTCTTTTCTCACCCCTTGGGTTTAGCGCCGAGTCCCTGGGTCCAAATGTTCGGTAGTGGATACGACGTTGATGTCAAGTCAACAGCAATCAGTGAACTCAGCATTATTGCCTGTGTAGACGAAATACTCAGTCAGAGTCGCTGAGCCTATATCTAACAGCCGGGGATGAAGATTTTCTTAAACAAGACGACCCCTTTAATTCATACTTTGTACTATAAAAAGATGTGAAAAAAACACAAACATATTTTTAAAAAAATTCTACCTCCTTTTTTTTTTTTTTATAAAACTGTGTATTAGAAAAACTTAAGAACTAACAAAACCACATGTATAAAAAAAATGACTAAATTGCGCCAGGGCATGAACAGCAGTAGAGGTGAAAATTAGTGATGAGCGCAAGTGATTGTAACTCAAATTCGCCTAGATTGCTCAGTTTGCACCAAGTGTCACGAGTGATCGAGTGACATGTTAGAGTGCCCAAGGCTACATGTTTCGCAGCTGTTAAACAGTCACAAAACAGGCGGGGATTGCCTGTGTTTGTCCTTACTGGTTCTGGACTGATTTATGGATTTGAGATGCAATGCCAGATATTGTAGCACGGTTTCTGGAAAAATTAGCCATATTATTGTACCCTCGTAAAGCCCCTTTAATGATGATAAACTCAATGTGAACACATGTTCTGCTGTCACAGACAAAGATTTGGGTTTTATTTTCTACTACTAAATATGTTCTAATTAAAACGTAAGCTGTCCAGACAAATTACATTTCCCAGAAGACTTGTAGTGTTGGCAAAATGTGGAATGGAATGAATAGATTTATGCAGTGCCAGCCTATGGGGGTGGAGTGGTGCTTGCACCATCTGCCAGACATGATCAGCTCTCCTTGTCTTGCTTTTTCTACATAGAAGGGGCACCACCTGGGCTTTTTGCCAAAATGAAGGATGGCTTATGTGCTCTGTTCTGGTAGACAGGAGTTCTATGTGTGCCAATGAACTATCCATAATTCCAAGAACAGAAGTTCCATTTATCCCGGCCTTCTCTGACATATTGGGATACCATAATTTACAATACACCTTATGGTATGAACTTAAAGGGGTTTTTCAGCCTTACTCTATTGGTGACTTATCCTGGGAATGGCCAGGACACTACGCAGTGAATAGACCAGTGCTATTCTGGCTCCGTTCCCCCACCTCTGATCTGATACTTTGGAAAACAACTTTGACCTATGTAGATGGCATACCTACCCAATATTTAATTCAGCACAAGATCACGAGGCTAAAACAATGGTGAACCCAACACCTGCAAAAAGTGGTTTCTAAATCAAGCATTTGGTCCAAATTTATTAAGACTGGTGATTTTAAAGTTGGTCTTCAGTATGAATACTTACTGGAGCGCCCCCAGGGGGCCGTGGGGTACTCGGTACCGGGTCCTGCGGTTCACAGGAGGATGTCACAGTGGCTGACCCGGTCCGTGGCCCTGGGACGCCCGTATAAAAGGGAAAGGTCTTTAAAGGGACAAAGTTTATGTTCGTGACGCCACCTGTGGTATTCGGTCAGGGTGACCGACGCTGCTTTAAGGGGTCCTCTGGGGTGATGTTATGGCAGCTAGATGGTATACCTTCCCACAGGTGAAGTATGTCCCCAGGGCTTCCCGGTGTGTAAATGGTGGTATGGTGAAAGGCGCAGAGAAGAACGAGGACACAAGGTTGCAGTTTCTTTACCTTTTACTGAAGGCTTCAGCATCCACAGTCCAGAGCACCAGACCACAGGGCAGGCAGGATCTGGACGGTTTGGAGGCAAGTCCAGAGTCCCCTTATCCAGGTGGAAATCAGTAGCCTTCCCTTGCGCTGCAGTGGTGTAGTCCCTTACTGCCTATGGCTTCACATAAAGGTCTCACAGATGTGGTGTTTCGTTCTCTCTGTCCCCCGTATAGGATAGGACAAAACCCGTATAACTGGTGACTTGAGCCTGTTTATAGGGTCTCTTAGATAACCCGGCTCTGTGGGGTGTCACCGTGTCTTCTGGGTGTAGGTGCAGACAGGTAACCTACAATTAGCTGTCCTGCCAGTCTCTGAAATAAGGCGGAGAGGTCCTTACTCCCTCGGTGTTCCAGCTACCGGGGTTCTGCGCCTCAGAAGGAGGCAGCCTGTTCGGGGGCTGGTCCCCTTCTGGTATCCTCCCCTTTGCTTTGACTTCCTTCACGCTCGCTGCAATACAGTTCTGCCTTTCAATGTCTCTTTCTGGGAGCTGCAGCTCTGAGGGCATGCACAGCTCCTTTGACTCTCTGTCCTCCTCAGACTACTGTCTGGAACTTTCTCCTAACTTTCCCTACAGACTACCAGTTATATATATATGTGGGGAGTGACCTAATAAATAGGAGCAAAAGCTCTACCTGGTGGCCTGGAGTGCGAATGTGTTGCATGTTTGTGATACCTGGATGAAGTTATCCTTTCTTGCCTCCAAACGTAGCTCTCCCCCGGGAGGAAAGCAATGCCACTGTGACGACCAGGACCCTGGGGCGCCGCACTTACCAGTTGAACTGGCCTGTAAGAGGAGCATGCATGGAGCTCATTATCTGACACAATAGAAAGAGGCAAATACAACAGGGCTCTGGGGTGCAACATTATCTTCAACAATGAGTATCAAGTCTGGATTTAGGCAATCCATTTTTGTGTGTGCTTTAACAAGCTATTATTCATTCTTAGTGACACAGACCTATGAAATAGCTAAACTAGAACCATTTCCGTCATTCTCAAATTGTAAATATCCAATTCCTGGGACATTTTTAAACCCAAGCAGCCCATAAATGCCCACAAAACCTTCCATAAATGCCTAATCTGGAGAAAATTAGCACAAGCTCTGCCTCTTCATGGTCAATTTTGCAGTCAGGGACCCGTTTCCCAAAAACAACTGGGATGCAAGTTATAAACGTAATAAATAGTAATCATGGAGTCGGATACAGTAAGTAGTTTACACCATAAAACTGGGTGAAATATCACAACTTTGTAGTTGTGCAATAATTTTGTAATTTTCTAGGTTTTTACGCTAGTTTCAAAAAAGTGGCACGACTTTGTGAAAAGCGGCGTAGTCACATACCGGCCATCAGATTCATCAAGATGTGCATCTGCATATCCAGCGCACTCTTCTACAACACTGGGATATAAAGTATTAGTCTTGATGTATGGGGCCCACAAACTTCTAGGGGAAAAAATGTATCAGTGCCTCTTTGCCAGTTTTCTGCTGTAAAAGAAAGTTGCATATTAAGTCGCTCACCACTGTGCCATTAGTTATTATGACTTTTTTAACTTTTTCTGCCACTCATAGCAATTTTTTAAAGACTGTGGCATTTAACAAAAGGGATGGGGCCATGCATGGCCTAACAAATTCACCTTGACTTGGCGTCAATTATAGTCCAAATCTAGACCAGCACAAGGCATGCACTTCTGATAACTTAGCAGCATGATGTAGGTGCAGAGAGCCTGATTCCAGTGATGTATCACTTACTAGGCTGCTTGGTGCAGACTTGTTAGAATGCCTGTTTTCTCTGTTGCAGCTCTAGCAGAGCTATAAATGCTGAGCTGTGTATAACCCCGCCCACACCCCTGATTGTCAGCTTTCTGTGTACAACGTGCTTTGTCAACAAGATACCAATCAGTGGAGGGGGCTGGGTTACACAAATTAGCTGGACTGCCTGGGATGTGACAACATGTCCTCTAGCAATTATCTCCTGCTGATAACACTTATTGCTTTCCCTTTAATTTACTATTGTGCATTTAATCTGCAAAGGTGATCTCAGTTAAGTATATCTGGTTCTACTTGGGTTTCCATATGACTTTACTTTGTGTTTGCTGTTTTCTACTTCTATGATATTGGTACTGCACTATGAATTTTCCAGGTAGTCCGCCTATCATGTTTTTGCAAATGTTGACAATTTTATAGAGCACGATCTGGTGAATCTCATTGTGAAATTCTATACCTCTGTGATGACAATAAAAGTTGAAGAAAGCATATTTCCTTAGGGAGCAATCATACGGCCGTACAAATCGGACCATGATCGGAATGCAGTGCATGGACTGGTCGGCGACTCTTCTGAGCATGACAGCTGCATAAAAATACATGAAACTGTCGCTAGGGTTGGGAGAGCCGACGGCCAGTCCGTTCACTGTGTTACAATCTCATTTAGATTTATACGACTGCGCTATTAGACTTCATTCAAGGGTCTAATCTGTGCTAACAACAAATTGGATCCACCATCTGTCTTTTGGTTAAAATTGGGTGATAGAGAAAAGAATCCAATATTTCAATTCAAGTAAATGTTGCTGAGCTACAATATAAGACAGTGGAGGTGAAGGGACGAGGGGGGAGGTTGGAGTTGGTCGTGCCAGAAACTAACCTCGTCTCCTTTTCAATATTAGACACTGCAAATATCCAGGATTGGCAATGTACCTGCTTCTAATTTTGGATGACCCCTTAAATCAGTATCTTTGATGATAAAAATATATACAGTATGTAGAATAAATCCATACCCACAGTATAACATTTATAGTAATGGCTGAATTAATCAATGGGACATGTAGCCCCAGGCAGAACAATGTATTATTCCAATTGCTCAGTTCATTTAAGGATAATTCATTATGAGAAGCCATGAGCTGTCACATGTAACTACAGTCATATCGGTACGTACGACTGATCCAAGCCTTCAGAAACACATACATATACATGCGCATCATTGCCGGCAACTTTACTTCAAGACCTAGATTAAATAAAGAATATGTTTCTGTCATGGGAGAACAATTCCTCGTTATATAGTAGCTCTCTCTGCCGATGCCGGTGACATATCAGGACAGTTTCTTACGTATCCAGCAACTAAAAAGTATGGTAGCAATATTAATACTATTTAGGTCCTGACAATTCATGCTGCTATATGGTAGAGGCATGAGTGTGGCCAGCAATGTTGTGGGCTATGGAACCCTGTGGAAGAAATACTTATTGATCACTATACAGTCATGAGAAAACTAAGTACACCCTCTTTGAATACTAAAGTTTTATCAAGAAATACAAAGTTCCCCATATGTAAAAGAGAAAAAACAATGCATGAAAAGAAGATAAAATGTACAATATTTTATTATACGAATGATTAAAAAACTGATTTGCCAAAAAATCCATATAATACAGAGAATCTCAATTTAAAAAAAGCAGCAACAGGGCAAATCAACAGAAAAATATGTTTTGCAGTTGAAGTACTCCGATCGAGTTCTGGCGGGTTTGATAATGTGGATGTGCTTTCCATCCACTGCTCCCAAACAGTTGGGGAAATCACACACACTCCAGAATTTTTCAGCAATTTCAATCCACATGGCCTTCGTGGGTAGGGGTATAAACTCATCCCGGAGTACATTCCACAAAGCCCGGCAGGTGTACGCAACTATTCCAGACAGGGTGAAAATTCCAAGCCGGTATTGGAAGTGGAGGGATGATAAACTCTCTCCGGTTGCCAGGAATCTTAAATAAAAAAATAAAAAAATAAAATTTCAATCAATTCTATTTATGGTGGTGTTTAGCTAAAGACATAAAGGAAAATATAAAGAATACATGGCAGACCAACAATAATTATGACTGGCATTTGTTTAGAATTATTACGTACCTTAATGTAACCAGGAGACGTTCCTCTGCAGGAATTGCTCTACGGAGCTGGGTGTCCTTTCTCCGTATGGCTCCTTGGACACGACCAAGCAATTCCCGGAAAGTCTTGAGACATCCTGGTATATTCCGGGAATTTGTCCGGGTTGGCGTTAAGCTTGCCATATAGTGTGTGATAGGCTCCATGGCTCTCCTACGCCGTGTCCTTCTCTGTCGTTCTCTATTTCTTTGTTGCTCCCAAGCAAACGCATAGGCAAGAAACAGCTTGATGCTTAAATCCAGGTTGAAATAAAAGCTCCCCTATGCGAAGATCCATCGTGACACAGGATACAGTAGCAAACTGTTAAGATTTCAGCAGTCCAAGGGTCTATATATAGATATCCCATAATACACGCCCTCTGTAGTCCCATTGGCGGTGTCTGTTTATCTAGATTTTTCTCCTGTTAAATTTCCACCATGCGCACAGAAAATGCAAACGCATGCAAAACGCATGAAAAAGCATGTAAACGCCGTTTTTTTTAAAACCGCATGCGTTACCTTATGCGTCTAAAAAACGCTGCGTTTGTACGCGTTTGCATGCGGTTTTTCTTGCGTTTGAGGTTGCGGATTAAACACTGCGGATTGTAACGCAAATGTGAAACTAGCAGTAAGCATATGTGACCACAGTTTATTACATGTTTATGGAGCGCCCCCAGACACAGGGCCACAAGTTCTCGGTACTGGGCCTCTCTGGTTCGGTTCCTGAGGCTGTCACGGTAGCTAGACCCGGTCCGTGACCCTGCTAAGGGGCGTCCAATAAAGGTGGTACGGTCTGTCAAGGGGTTTGTGACGCCACCTGTGGTGTTCGGTCAGGGTGACCGACGCTGCTGTGGGGTCCACTGGGGTGATGGAATGGCAGCTGGATGGTATACCTTCCCACAGGTGAAGTATGTCCCCAGGGCTTCCCAGTAAGGTGGATGGTGATGGTGTAAGGTGCAGTCAATAACGAGGACACAAGGTTGCAGTCTCTTTACCTCTTTACTGAAGGCTTCAGGATCCTCAATCCAGAGTACGTTTAACAGGGCTCTCTGAGACCGGCCGGTCCGATGGGCACTTCCAGAGTTTCCTTCACAGATGGAAATCGTTGCCTACCACTAGCGCCTGTGTGTTGTAGTCCTACCCTGCTGAGCATTCGGAATAGTCCTCACAACTGCTGTTCTCGTTCGTCGTTCTCTACAGCTCTCTCTCTCTCTCTTTAGTTCCAGATGTTACTAGTTTCTCGTCCCCCAGGTATGTTTTGGCTAGGACGCACCCGTATGACGGGAAGGCTTGGAGGTCTTCCGGGACCCTAGAGACGCCCCTCTCCCAATGTTGCCCCATATGTCTTCTTAGGAAATTTAAGGTAGACAGCCAACCTATAATTAACTGTCCTGCGGAGTTCGAAGTAAGGCCTGAAGTCAGTTATTCCCGCGGTGTTCCGGCCACCGGCTACACGCCTCAGTAAGATGTTGCCTCGGTCTCACGGCACGACTCTTACTGGCTCTCCTTTGTGCTTGATCTCGTTTACACTGTTCCACAATATCCTTCCCTTCTTATCTCTTTCTTAGGATGCCGCTGCAGGAGGTGCAGGTGCGGCTCCGTAATGTTCTGTTCTGTTCGCTAGGCACCTGCCAGGTTCCCATGCCTGACAGGGACCCCCCTGTGTCTTCTCCCTGCAACACCCCCTGCCACGGGATGTTGCCTAAATCCAACCCAGTCAGCTTCTGACTAACTTCCTCCCCAGCCCCTAGTTTTACCAGTGTGAGGAGTGGCCCAATAAATAAAGCCTTTTTCTCCCCCTAGTGGCCGGAGTGTGAAGTGTAATGTGTGCTGGTGATACCTGGTCAGGAGAATTCCTTCAGTGCCATCAGACGTACCTTCACTCCCCTTAGTGGCAGAGTGTCATACTGCAACGACCAGAGCTCTGGGGCGCTGCAATTATATGAGTGATGGTCACGCGTGCTCTTTTGGGACCCCCATTCTTATGATCAGTTTGGTTTCTAGTGAACAGACTCCAAGCGAACAAGCATTTATCACCTATTATCCTGTGTATAATGGATTTACAGTATGTTGTATTTGGGACAAACCGTTGGCGAGAGGATCTGTCATAGTGATTCAGGGAATAAGTAAATTGCTTAAGAATTTTACTTCTTTTAGTGCATCCCACGTTTTGAGGAACTAGATCTTGAAGATTGTGTGAAGTTGGTTGTTCCGTGACTCCAGAAATAAATTCTTTGATTCGTGATGTAGGAGAAATGTTTAATTAATGTGATCTGCAACTGCAGCAATTCTAATTTTCTGTCATGAACTTCAAAATTTAACATGATGAGACCTTTAGAGTATGAACTGTAGCTCTTTGTTTTTTTGTAATTTCTCTGGACATTGAAGTCTGACCTTAGGGTGAATTTACTGGAAAGTCCTCTCTTGGGAAGATTGTCAACTGTCTTGAATGTTTCCACTTGCGAGTAATACTTCTCACTGTAGAATAATTGACTCCTCCCAAATTGTTTGGAAATAGCCTTATAAAACCTTCCCAGATTGATGGGAACTTGAAGTATCAAGTTATGTAATCTCTGGGCATGTTAATAGCTATTCCACTGAATTAACATCATCATGGATGATTGATTTTATGATGACAAAAGGCTATTATTAAAGATGATCTCCACTCCTTTTTTAACTTTACATCTGGTTCTAGTCTGGCAAAAACTAAGAAATAGCATATATCTTTCCTCCACCTTGCTGATCATTTTCGCGGTCGGTGTCCTCTCCCTCATTTCCGTCAGGGTCAACATGTGATTGCTTCAGCTAATCAGTGGGGGTCAGAAGGTAACTATATGCTATTTCTAAACTTTAACCACAATTACACTATGTGTAAAGTTTAAAAAATGGAGAGAAAAAAATTGCAGCTACATTTAAGGATTGAGGTGGAACCAAGCGACCAGTTTAGAGTGGTGTCCTCAGGTGGCAGACATAGGGCGATAAATGATGTGGCTGTAAGATTTCAACATGTCTTATCCTTTATTCCTTAAAGGATTTTAGCTACAACCAGAATTCTCTCTCCCATTCCTAAATTTTAGAAGCTTTCTATAGGATTGGTAAAACATTGTATGATTTGTTGCCTGCCTGGCTTGTCCACATGGTCGTACACTGTAAATGTTCTCCTGCTAGAGAATTATGGCAGCTGGTCATCTCGCCTAAGAACAAAAGGATCTGGTATGTTTAAATGTCTTTTATCAGAGTTAGATTTAATATCACATGCAGTAGTCCTGTGGATATAGACAGAGGAGATGATTGGACAGCAATGTTTTTCAACTTCTGATGAATGGACAGCAATGTTTTTCCATTTTCCACTTCTGATGATGATGTCAAGAATGATGCACTTTGGATAGTCAAGTTTCTCAATAAGATGTCCATGATTTTGTAATAGTGTCCATTTATCTAGTAAGAGATCATCAATCTTGCTTTATTTAACTTGGGTAGTTGCAACTCAATACTGGTTACATATGCTTCTAATGATAGGTTAGGAAGGGTGAATGTGTTGTCCATAATCAACATATATTACCAATCTACCTGGAATCATTGATCACAAACACAGGGGTCTTGAAGTTGTAGTGAGTATGCACAACCACTCCTCAATTCACTGTTTATAGAGTCACACATGGACACGACCGCCCAATTCACACAGGGGTCTTTGGTCACCCTGTTCTTAAACTTGGTGGGGGGCAGGGCCGGCGTCAGCACCCGGCGCACCTGGGCAAATGCCGGGGCCCTAGAGAGAGAGGGGGGCCCACTCACGCTGTCATAGATACAGCTGGGAGAGCAGAGCAGGAGATAACATGCTCTCTCCGCCCACAAAGTCACTGCTGGCTGTATTCTCTTAACCCCTATGTGCCAGCTCTGACACAAGCATCTTCTCACTCAGTCAGTGCAGCCAGGCAGGCACACATAGGGGTTAAGAGAAGGCAGCCAGTGTGACATTGTTTGTGGGTGGAGAGAGAACGTTCTCTGCTCTGATCTCCGCCCCTGGCTGGCTGCCATGCTGCTGAAGGCAGATTCAGGAGGAGCTCCTAGTCCTACCAGTGCCTGAGTGAGTGGCGCTGCTATATACTACGTGGGCTGCGCTGCTATATACTACGTGGGCTGCGCTGCTATATACTACGTGGGCTGCTATATACTACGTGGGCTGCTATATACTACGTGGGCTGCGCTGCTATATACTACGTGGGCTGTGCTATATACTACATGGGCTGCTATATGCTACGTGGGCTGCTATATGCTACGTGGGCTGTTATATGCTACGTGGGCAGTGTTATATACTACATGGCTGTGTTTATATGCGATCATGAATCGGGGTATGTGTTAAAGGGGGGGCCCACTGAGACTCTTTCGCCCGGGGCCCTCAAAAACCTGGAGCCGGCCCTGGTGGGGGGTCTCAGCAGCTGGACCTCTCAGTTATCGTACGTTGATCATTTATTCTCCAGAGTGGTGATTGTTGTTTATGGGACAAGTCTTTGAAAGTGGTCAGCAAAATAAAGGGGGTCAGGAGAGAAGAGTCAAGAGTAGAAACCAGGACTGGGCAAGTTGGATGTTTGTTGGGGTGAGAGCTATCTGATCTGTTCGGTTTGTGTCGTGCATTAGACTAGAGTATTACTTTTGACTTAATCTACAATGTGCATAATGCCGATGAAAAATAATCACTGACATATAATAACTTGCTTTTTTTAAGAAATAATAACGCACATTGTTTACATTTGACAGTCTGTCGGCAAATGTGCTGCCACCAGCAAAAACACACACCATGAATTACAGTGGAATCAAAGAGTGAATGGAATAATTAATTTCCATAGTTACCAGCTATTGGCAACACTAAACAATAAGTGTTAATTGTAAATTGTTGGTCCCGCTGAATACAAGTATTGTGAGGGGTGAGAGAACACGTTCAAAATAGATCAGTAAGGGCTCATCCTGCGTAGTGCAGGGGGTGACAAGCCAAGGCATGTTAACTATTTAGGGTACGGTCACACTGGGCGTTTTTTCAGCATGTTTTTGCTGCATTTTTTTCTATGGTTTGGTATGCTAGATTTGTCTCACGTGGATGCTAATACATAGGCACTAGTATGGGTAAGCTGGCCTTACTTTGATCACCTTTATTTTCATCCAGCCCATGCTATTTCTGGAATACCCATTTAAATGATTTAATTAAATTAAAACACTTGTAGAATAGAATACACAAAATAAAAAAGTAGCATGTGAGATAAGACAACCTACAAAAGGAATGCCTGATTATCAGACTTTCAGTTGAAGAGTTATCCATTTTGTTTGCAAAGAGACGAGAAGGAGATACAGTGGGGCAAAAAAGTATTTAGTCAGTCAGCAATAGTGCAAGTTCCACCACTTAAAAAGATGAGAGGCGTCTGTCATTTACATCATAGGTAGACCTCAACTATGGGAGACAAACTGAGAAAAAAATCCAGAAAATCACATTGACTGTTTTTTTATCATTTTATTTGCATATTATGGTGGAAAATAAGTATTTGGTCAGAAACAAACAATCAAGATTTCTGGCTCTCACAGACCTGTAACTTCTTCTTTAAGAGTCTCCTCTTTCCTCCACTCATTACCTGTAGTAATGGCACCTGTTTAAACTTGTTATCAGTATAAAAAGACACCTGTGCACACCCTCAAACAGTCTGACTCCAAACTCCACTATGGTGAAGACCAAAGAGCTGTCAAAGGACACCAGAAACAAAATTGTAAGCCTGCACCAGGCTGGGAAGACTGAATCTGCAATAGCCAACCAGCTTGGAGTGAAGAAATCAACAGTGGGAGCAATAATTAGAAAATGGAAGACATACAAGACCACTGATAATCTCCCTCGATCTGGGGCTCCACGCAAAATCCCACCCCGTGGGGTCAGAATGATCACAAGAACGGTGAGCAAAAATCCCAGAACCACGCGGGGGGACCTAGTGAATGAACTGCAGAGAGCTGGGACCAATGTAACAAGGCCTACCATAAGTAACACACTACGCCACCATGGACTCAGATCCTGCAGTGCCAGACGTGTCCCACTGCTTAAGCCAGTACATGTTCGGGCCCGTCTGAAGTTTGCTAGAGAGCATTTGGATGATCCAGAGGAGTTTTGGGAGAATGTCCTATGGTCTGATGAAACCAAACTGGAACTGTTTGGTAGAAACACAACTTGTCGTGTTTGGAGGAAAAAGAATACTGAGTTGCATCCATCAAACACCATACCTACTGTAAAGCATGGTGGTGGAAACATCATGCTTTGGGGCTGTTTCTCTGCAAAGGGGCCAGGACGACTGATCCGGGTACATGAAAGAATGAATGGGGCCATGTATCGTGAGATTTTGAGTGCAAACCTCCTTCCATCAGCAAGGGCATTGAAGATGAAACGTGGCTGGGTCTTTCAACATGACAATGATCCAAAGCACACCGCCAGGGCAACGAAGGAGTGGCTTCGTAAGAAGCATTTCAAGGTCCTGGAGTGGCCTAGCCAGTCTCCAGATCTCAACCCTATAGAAAACCTTTGGAGGGAGTTGAAAGTCCGTGTTGCCAAGCGAAAAGCCAAAAACATCACTGCTCTAGAGGAGATCTGCATGGAGGAATGGGCCAACATACCAACAACAGTGTGTGGCAACCTTGTGAAGACTTACAGAAAACGTTTGTCCTCTGTCATTGCCAACAAAGGATATATTACAAAGTATTGAGATGAAATTTTGTTTCTGACCAAATACTTATTTTCCACCATAATATGCAAATAAAATGATAAAAAAACAGACAATGTGATTTTCTGGTTTTTTTTTTCTCAGTTTGTCTCCCATAGTTGAGGTCTACCTATGATGTAAATTACAGACGCCTCTCATCTTTTTAAGTGGTGGAACTTGCACTATTGCTGACTGACTAAATACTTTTTTGCCCCACTGTAATTACGGTAAGTCTGTCTCAGACTAGCTCATAAGATTGGATGTCCTATTATTTAATTCTTTAATTCCTCGTCCACAGGACTGGATATGTGATGTGCCAGGTGCAGCAGCATGCATGTCACAAGCTGTGTGCAATTTTCAGCCCCCTCGCGGATGGGCATAGTTGACTCATTGTTAATAGCCTTGTGCTGTATCATTTAGATGAAACAATGTGAAGAAGACTCAGTGATGACAAGATAATATCAGATAAATCAACACCAAGAGCAGCCCTAGATATTTTGCATGACTAAAAAGACCAATTTAGACCTTTTTCAGCGCCTTTTCATGGTAAAAACAACTAGATCCTGAATGATGTGTTGAAAAGTGAATTCGACATGGATTTTTTAGGTTATTTTGGGGTTTTGTAGTTGAACAGTCTTTAAAGAGGACATCCCAGGCTTGCTGACAGGTCAAGGCAGATCTTCTTTAACATAATCGTCTGTCTTAAACCCTAATGTATGGCTAGTTAAAATGTCCTGAATATCTTATCCTAATTTACCGGGCAGTCTCTTTCCTTTCGAGCAGTCATTTCAGCAATGGAGAAAGGCTAACTATACTGATCCCCAAAGGAGCTACGAATAGGAAGAACAGAGAACCGTTCCTCCCTGGCGATCATTTCTTTATCTCACAGAAACCATTACATACACAAGTGTGGACGATATTATCAGCTCTTTCTATAATCCTCACTTTTATTAGCTGACGACTACACATTAAGCGTTCCTTTAAGAGAATAAAGTGCTATGCATGAGTAGTTAGAAAGTGGATCCATAGGAGAGCTTCAAGCACCAGAACTCATAACGTCTCTGCCCTAATGATTATATTGATTAAATCTTGAAACAGAACACTCAGCATAAATTCCAGTGCCGCGGGTTGTCCTGATGTTGGAGCGGTCACAATTTCAGAATTAACCCCATGTCAGAGAAAGTGA
Source organism: Ranitomeya imitator (assembly GCF_032444005.1). NCBI lineage: Eukaryota > Metazoa > Chordata > Amphibia > Anura > Dendrobatidae > Ranitomeya > Ranitomeya imitator. Next base: position 770,044,612 of record NC_091284.1, on the reverse strand, counting down.
GTGGGTCATTAGAACCAAGAATCTACAGTGACTGCAGTTTGTATATTTTATCGATCCTTTAGTACAAATGTTAACTCTCTGTTCCTGTCAACCTTCCCCCATATATACGCTCACCAAAGCCATCAAGTGTTTTCAATAGCGAGCGGGGAGTAAGCACCTCTGTCAACATCTTATCTCCACTGAGAACAGGAAGATGTGGCGAGGAAGTTCAAAATCGCCTGTCGAGATAATTGGGAGGTCCCCATGTACATAGGATAGTTGTCTGGTCCTGTCAAAATTGTCTGGTTCGTCAAAATTTTTGTATGGGAGACTTTAGATTGAGCTTCACGGATCTGCTTTGTAATTGCTGGTCTTACCTGCAGAACCATTTGCCTCGGGCTACAAAGGATTTGTGGCCAAAGATCTCCGTATGCCACTACTATATTGAAGCATAATACAGGTGAATGGGGTCGCGTTGCAACCCGCAGAGGACCACGACAAGCAAGTTGCAAAAGCCAGAGCCTGTTTGATCCATTTGTGACCTGCTGGTCACTGTCGCGTTATCTGGTAGGTCACAACGAAACACCCTTCATTGGCATTTTGCTGCCATGTAGCAGCCACATTAAGTGCCCGTTGATCACATAACCTGGTTTGTGGCCTAAATTGCCGTGTATCCCCAGTGTTAAAATGAATGGAAGTCCATTATAATTAGTGGAAGCTTTTATGGTGTCATATTAGGAAAAAGAACTTTCACAAGGTATTTAAATATGTAATATTTAATATTTGTCCCACGTTCGTTGGTCTCATCGGGGCTCATATCCGAATTCCGTTTTTTCGGAGGGTTTGGACATAAGCCCGATGAGACCAACAAACGTGGGACAAAGCGCGGAGTGAAACCACCCTTACAGTCGCATTAGAGGCTACCTAATTCTAGAGACTAAGCTTTACCAATATCAGTAATAGCTGCTACTACATTATCCATAACCATTAGAAAAATGTTTTCAGAGCCACCAAATTTGGGATCACACAAATATCTAATCACCTTTGAAACTGCTAAAACTCTTACCTTCGCCCTTATTCATTCCTTTCTGGACTACTGCAACTCTCTTCTGATTGGTCTTCTGCTAACCAAACTTTCTCCTCTCCAATTCGTCCTAAATGCCGCAGCCAGGGTTGTATTTCTGTCCAGTCATTTCACCGATGCCTCCACCTTTTGCCAGTCATTATACTGGTCACCCATTCGTTACAGAATACAATATAAGCTCATATCTCTCATATCTCTCACCCACAAAGCTCTCACAGTTCTGCACCACCTTCCGCCTCCAAGACTTCTCCCATGATGCACCAGTTCTCTGGAATGCACTACCCCAGACAATCCGACTGATACCTAGCCTCCACATTTTTAAGTGTGCTTTAAAAACCCATCTCATTAAACAAACCTATTACCTGGACTCAGTAACCGAATTCTTCCCTGCTCCATCCTTCTAAACATTATTCAGAACCTGCTCCCTCAAATTTATCTCCACACCCTCCATGCACACAATAACTGCACATGATAACACTGCAACCAATTTCAGGGAAGTTCTTGTCCCCTGAGAAAATGTTATTGTATCTTATAGATTTTGATATGCTGAACACAAATATGTGCTCTAAAAGTCTGTATCACGTGAGGTTTTTAACCCCTTCGTGACCAGAGCTTTTTTCAATTTTTCGTTTTCGTTTTTCACTCCCTTTCTTTCCAGAACCATAACTTTTTTATTTTTCCATCAATATGGCCGTGTGAGGACTTATTTTTTGCGGGACGAGCTGACGTTTTTAATGATTCCACTTTTGTGCAGATATTTTCTTTTAATTGCCTGTTATTGCATTTTAATGCAATGTCGCGGCGACCAAAAAACGGAATTCTGGCATTTTGATTTTTTTTTTTACCGCTACGCCGTTTAGCGATAATTTTAATTCTTTTTTATTGATCAGGCGATTCTGAACACCGTGATACCAAATATGTGTTTGTTTGTTTTTTTATTGTTTTATTTTGATTGGGGAGAAATGGGGGTGATTTTAACTTTTATGTTTTTTTATTTTTTATATATTTTTAAACACTTTTTTTTTTTTTTTACTTTTGCCATGCTTCAATAGCCTCCATAGGCTTGAACCTGCCATAGCGCGATCGCCTCTGCTACATAGAGGTGGTGCTCAGATCAGTTCCCTGAAAAATCCCCACAAGAAAATTGCCCACAAGAAAATTGCCCACAAGGAAAATTGCCCACATGGAAAATTGCCAGTTGCAGCATCACAAAGTTTCAGATCTATGATATTTGAGGTGAGGATGTTCACATGATGTGTGATCATCTTGGGATTTACAGCTGACCTAGTGCAAAACTGTAAAAATGCTGAAGATCTGTGTTTTGTAGCGGTCTGCCATTATCAGCAATAGATAGATCTAGTCTGCTCTCATCTCTCACTGATTCTGCCTTACTCCTCCCACCAGCCCAAAACAGCAGCACATGCAGAAACAGCAGCAGTGTGATCCAGAGGAGCCATCACTGCTATCAGTACCCACAAAAGAATCACTGTATTATCTGTGGAGTTACATGGGACTGCAGGTCACATCTAAAGCCCACCAAAAGCAGGGTGCTACTGGCAGAGATAGTTGGTCCTGGAAGCCCTGAAGGCACAGCACAAAAGTGAGATACTGTCACTTGTACCACCTTATGTTCTTGCTGAGAATGTATGATATGGTTTTGCAGTGTGTAATTGGAGTCTGATGGGCCCCAGTGTGAAATTTGGACCTGCTCCCCCCCTTCCCCCGGACACACATACGTTGGTCAGATGTATGGGCCCTTGTAGCGTTCTAAATTCTATAAAGACTTATGAACTGCTCCCCTCCCCCTTCATTATGTAGTAATGTCCTCCATCCTGGTATATATGCCCATCATCCTGGTGACTATGTCCGCATCCTGGTATACATGTCCCAGTGCTGGTATATATGGTCCCCATACTGGTCTTTATGGTCCATATGGTCTCCATCCTGGAATATATATGCCCCTTTCCTGGTATATACGGTCCCCATCTTGGTTTACATGGTCCCCAATCCTAGTGTATGTGTCCCCGTTCTGCCCCTAATGCATAATTAAAAACAAAATAATTCTACCCACCTTTCCTCTGCTCCCATGTCACTCAGTGTCTTTTGTAGCCACCGCACAGCCGGCAGCTGACATCGGAGTGTGTGCCATTGTCATGTGCCGCTCCCTGTGGCTGCACCTCCGACGTCAGCTCACAGCCACTGCGCCGTCAGCATGTATCACAGTGCAGGGACCCGACAGGTCTCTGCACCACGATGCATGTCATACTTAAGGAGAATAGCTAATTTGTAGGCATGCAATTGCAGCACCTCAGAGTCCTGGTCGTTGCAGTGATGTTATTCTTACACCAGGGGGAGTGATGTTACATCTGAAGGCAATGAAGGAGATCTTCTGTGCAGGTATCACAACCACAAAACACACTTCACACTCCAGTCCGCCAGGGGGAGCTAAGCTTCTATCTATTAGGGCACTCCTCACACTTAGGTAAAACTGATGGGTTGGTTAGATAGTTAGTCAGTCCCGACTGAGTTTGGCAGAGGCTGGTTGGAATGGGTTCCAGCCAGCTCCAGACTGCGGCCTGCGGAAGACGAGGGTACACGGAGCTGCGCCTGCCCCACGTGCGGCAGCATCCCAAGAAAGAGACATTGAAAGGAATTGTGTTGCAGTGAGTGAGAAATGAAGTCATAGCAAAAGGAGAGGAATATCAGAGGGGGACCAGCTAGAAGCAGGCTGCCTCCTTCTGAAGCGCAGTACTGGTAGCCAGAACACCGAGGGAGTAAGGAACTCTATGCTTTACTTCAGAGACTGGCAGGACAGTTGATTCCACGTTGGCTGCCCGACCATATACCCAGGAGGCACGGTGGCAACTTGTGAGGGCCGGAGCATCTCTAGGGTCCCTATAAAAAGCCTCAGGCCATCAGTCATTTGAGTTTGTCCTATCCGTCAGGGGGACATAGAGGAAGAGACTTAACATCTACAATAGTTGTGAGGACCTTACCGAGTTGCTCAGCAGGGAGGTACTACAACGCCCAGCGCTAGAGGAAGACTATTGAATTCCACCTGGATAAGGGGACTCTGGATTTGCCTTCAGACCGGCTGGACTCTGCCTGCCCTGTCATCCCTACCCTGGACTGTGGATGCTGAAGCCTTCAGTAAAGCTAAAGAGACTGCAACCTTGTGTCCTCGTTATTCACTGCGCCTTACATCATCCACCATCTACACCTCTGGGAAGCCCTGGGGAAACACTTCACCTGTCAGAAGGTATACCATCTAGCTGCCATAACATCACCCCAGCAGACCCCAAGCAGCGTCGGTCGCCCTGACCGAATACCACAGGTGGCGTCACAAACACTATAATTACTATAAACTCTCTCCCTTTTATTTGGGCACCCCTCAAAGGGCCATGGGCCAGGTCGGGCCACCGTGACATCCCCCGAACCTAAGGACCCGGTACCGAGTACCCCATTGCTCTGACGTGGGGGCGCTGCACAATGATTGTTGTTATTAGACCTCCTTAATAAACTGTTCTTAATAAACTTGTGGATAATTTTTTGTGTGGGCAATTTTCCCCGACATTCTTCTGTGCTGCAGAGCATCTCACCTATAGGATAGAGGTGCAGCGCCCCAGAGATCTGGTCATTGCATTATGACACTCTGCCGCTAAGGGGAGTGATGGTACGTCTGATGGCACTGAAGGAATTTTACTGACCAGGTATCACCAGCACACATTACACTTCACACTCCGGCCACTAGGGGGAGAAAAAGGCTTTATTTATTGGGCCACTCCTCACACTGGTAAAACTAGGGGTTGGATAGGAAGTTAGTCAGAAGCTGACTGGGTTGGATTCAGGCAACATCCCGTGGCAGGGGGTGTTGCAGGGAGAAGACACAGGGGGGTCCCTGTCAGGCGTGGGAACCTGGCAGGTGCCTAGCAAACAGAGCAGAACGTTACAAAACCGCGCCTGCACGCCTGCGGCGGTATCCTAAGAAAGTGACACGAAAGGAAGGATATTGTGGAACAGTGAGAAACGAGATCAAGCACAAAGGAGAGCCAGTAGGAGTTGTGCCGTGAGACCGAGGCAACATCCTACTGAGGCGCGTAGCCGGTGGCCGGAACACCGCGGGAGTAACTGACTCTAGGCCTTACTTCGAACTCCGCTGGACAGTTAATTATAGGTTGGCTGTCTACCTTAAATTTCCTACGAAGACATAGGGGGCAACGCGTGGAGAGGGGCGTCTCTAGGGTCCCGGAAGAGCTCCGAGCCTTCCCGTCATACGGGTGCGTCCTAGCCATAACATACCTGGGGGACGAGAAACTAGTAACATCTTGAATGAAAGAGAAAGAAATAAAGAGAACTAGAAAGTACGAACGAACGAGAACAGAAGTTGTGAGGACTATTCCAAATGCTCAGGAGGGTAGCACTACAACACACAGGCGCTAGTGGTAGGCACTGATTTCCACCTGCAAAGGAAACTCTGGAAGTGCCTATCGGACTGGCCGGTCTCAGATAGCCCTGTTAAGCGTGCTCTGGATTGCGGATCCTGAAGTCTTCAGTAAAGAGGTAAAGAGACTGCAACCTTGTGTCCTCGTTATTGACTGCACCTCACACCATCACCATCTACCTTTCTGGGAAGCCCTGGGGACATACTTCACCTGTGGGAAGGTATACCATCCAGCTGCCATTCCATCACCCCAGTGGGCCCCACAGCAGCGTCGGTCACCCTGACCGAACACCACAGGTGGCGTCACGAATCCCTGATAGACTGTACCACCTTTATTGGACGCCCCTTAGCAGGGTCGCGGACCGGGTCTAGCCACCGTGACAGCCTCAGAACCGAACCAGAAAGGCCTGGTACCGAGAACTCGTGGCCCTGTGTCTGGGGGCGCTCCAGAGGCACACTAGGGTATGCGTTATCGGAGCGATTTTGATGCATGATAGTGATGTGATTTTGCATTTTTTTTCTCAGCTAACAGCAGTGTGACATCTGTGTGGTGTCGGTGTGCAATGCGTTTTTACATGGTCTTTCCCATGCTGTATAAAGTTCGAAAAGGGAAGACAGATAGGATAGATAGATTGAATAGAATAGACATTTAAATGCTAGAAAAGGTAGATCGGGCTTACCAGTCTCCCGCCCATTAAGCCTCATGCATATTTACTGCATTGACTGGCATATTATTCTCCTGCCCGGCAGAGCATCTCACCTATACCTGCATACTATCCCCCTGTCCTGCTGAGCATTTAGGCTATAAATCTATACTATTCTGTGTCCTGCAGAGCATCTCACCTGTAATTCTATATTATTCTCTGTCCTGCAGGCACAGTACAGACCAAAAGTTTGGACACACCTCATTTAATGATTTTTCTGTATTTTCATGGCTATGAAAATTGTGCATTCACACTGAAGGCATCAAAACTATAAATTAACACATGTGGAATTATATACTTAACAAAAAAGTGTGAAACAACTGAAATTATATTCTAGGTTCTTCAAAGTAGCCACCTTTTGCTTTGATGACTGCTTTGCACACTCTTGGCATTCTCTTGATGAGCTTCAAGAGGTAGTCACCGGGAATGGTTTTCACTTCACAGGTGTGCCCTGTCAGGGTTAATAAGTGGGATTTCTTGCCTTATAAATGGGGTTGGGACCATCAGTTGTGTTGAGCAGAAGTCTGGTGGATACACAGCTGATAGTCCTACTGAATAGACTGTTTATAGATAGAATTTGTATTCATCTGGCTCACCACTTGAGAAATGATTGTAGAGACAGCAAAGAAGACAATTCAGGAAAAACATCACTGGCGCTTTCCTGAAGTATTGGCAGCTACACCAGCACCTAAAGACATCGTATGCACAGACTCCTGGTCAGACCATAGAACTGCAGAAAACAAACAGATTTCATGGTTCCGGTGGATTCAGGCCCTGGCTAATTTGAATGACCACCATGTAAATCTTTTACAGATGAGCAAATCAATTCAATGCAAATTAAATTCACTTTGCATTTTGTAAAAAAAAATCTGATTTGCTAGAATCTGACTATTTGCTAAGTGCTTTATGCAAATCCAACAAAAAATGTCAAGCAGCCGCCATGATACTCAATTCTAAGTGGTCTTCACGTGTCCAGTCGCACAGCCCCACTCCGGTCCAGTGTTCAGCCTGTCTCTGCCTATTGGCATCTTCGGTGCCTTGAGTCTGGGCAGCGCCATGATGGTCAGACTGAGGATTGGACCAGAGCAGGGCAGCGTTACGAGATAGGGGAGGACCGGGGAGAGGTGACACATCAACGCATAATAAGGAACATTCAATATTCAATTCCCATCATTCGCTCATCTGTAGATTCTGTATTTTCCCTTCATATTCAAAGCTGCAAAAGTCCCAAAACTCAAAAAAGGGGAAAGATTTATGGAAACCCCAAACCAAGTTGGGTGGCACCATGTGATTTTATACTCGGCCCTGTGCAGTTTAGGCGAGTTTTTAGACGAGAATGGTGGGCTGCCACCCTTGATGGAAGAGGGGCAGGACTTGAACTTATATGCATGGTTTTGCGTAAATTGAAAAATCCAGGCTTGTTTACCACAGTAACCAATCAGAGATGAGCTTTTATTTTTTTCCAGGGCAGTTTAGAAGTGAAAGCTGAACTCTGATTGGTTACTGCGGCCTTACTGTTAGTGTTAGGCCACATGCACACAGTATTTGGTGAGTTTTTTTACCTCAGTAATTGTAAGCCAAAACCAGGAGTGGGTGTTTCTATTCTACTTTTCTTCTTTTCCACTCCTGATTTTGGCTTATAAATACTGAGGTAAAAATCTCATCAAATACTCAACTTGTGCAAAGGCCTTTGATAAATGGGGACCTTTGACTCACTATTGTTTGTCCATAGCAACCAATCAGAGCTAAGCTTTCATTTCTCACACTGGTCTGATAAAATGAGAGCCGTGCTGTGATTGGTTGCTATAAACAACAAAGTCAATTCTTCTTTTAGACAGTATTGATAAATCTGCATCCTGATATTGATGATATAGGCGGTCTCCTTCCGTCCTGTGTGTAGCAGGAGGTGACAAATCCAATCACGCACTGACGTATTTTACCCCAATATCGTTATTTGCCGAACCAGAGACTCAACACATTGAGAATGATTTTTATGTCATTGTAAACCGAGCACAGACTGATCTGTCATTAAATGCTGATAAGTCTGTTAATGTGCGGATAACCATGTTAATCCATGGACAGACTGAGGATTAAAACAACAGAGACGATGTTTCCAATCACTAAATGCTTGATCCGGGGAGAACAATGAAAGGGACTGTGCCGTAATGGGGGCATAATATCTCCCGCCCGCGGACATACCCATAGCACGGGCCACTGGGTTCAGATACAGCAAAAATGTAAATAACAATTATATTAATTAAGCACATGTGTAGATGTAGCAGATATAGCAGAGCTGCATTTGTCAGTGCAGCAGAGCTGCATGTGTCAGATATAGCAGAGCTGCATGTGTCAGTATAGCAGAGCTGCATGTGTCAGTATAGCAGAGCTGCATGTGTCAGTATAGCAGAGCTGCATGTGTCAGTATAGCAGAGCTGCATGTGTCAGTATAGCAGAGCTGCATGTGTCAGATATAGCAGAGCTGCATGTGTCAGTATAGCAGAGCTGCATGTGTCAGATATAGCAGAGCTGCATGTGTCAGTATAGCAGAGCTGCATGTGTCAGTATAGCAGAGCTGCATGTGTCAGTATAGCAGAGCTGCATGTGTCAGTATAGCAGAGCTGCATGTGTCAGTATAGCAGAGCTGCATGTGTCAGTATAGCAGAGCTGCATGTGTCAGATATAGCAGAGCTGCATGTGTCAGATATAGCAGAGCTGCATGTGTCAGTATAGCAGAGCTGCATGTGTCAGTATAGCAGAGCTGCATGTGTCAGATATAGCAGAGCTGCATGTGTCAGTATAGCAGAGCTGCATGTGTCAGATATAGCAGAGCTGCATGTGTCAGTATAGCAGAGCTGCATGTGTCAGTATAGCAGAGCTGCATGTGTCAGTATAGCAGAGCTGCATGTGTCAGTATAGCAGAGCTGCATGTGTCAGTATAGCAGAGCTGCATGTGTCAGATATAGCAGAGCTGCATGTGTCAGTATAGCAGAGCTGCATGTGTCAGTATAGCAGAGCTGCATGTGTCAGTATAGCAGAGCTGCATGTGTCAGTATAGCAGAGCTGCATGTGTCAGTATAGCAGAGCTGCATGTGTCAGTATAGCAGAGCTGCATGTGTCAGTATAGCAGAGCTGCATGTGTCAGATATAGCAGAGCTGCATGTGTCAGTATAGCAGAGCTGCATGTGTCAGATATAGCAGAGCTGCATGTGTCAGTATAGCAGAGCTGCATGTGTCAGTATAGCAGAGCTGCATGTGTCAGTATAGCAGAGCTGCATGTGTCAGTATAGCAGAGCTGCATGTGTCAGTATAGCAGAGCTGCATGTGTCAGTATAGCAGAGCTGCATGTGTCAGATATAGCAGAGCTGCATGTGTCAGATATAGCAGAGCTGCATGTGTCAGTATAGCAGAGCTGCATGTGTCAGTATAGCAGAGCTGCATGTGTCAGATATAGCAGAGCTGCATGTGTCAGTATAGCAGAGCTGCATGTGTCAGATATAGCAGAGCTGCATGTGTCAGTATAGCAGAGCTGCATGTGTCAGTATAGCAGAGCTGCATGTGTCAGTATAGCAGAGCTGCATGTGTCAGTATAGCAGAGCTGCATGTGTCAGTATAGCAGAGCTGCATGTGTCAGATATAGCAGAGCTGCATGTGTCAGTATAGCAGAGCTGCATGTGTCAGTATAGCAGAGCTGCATGTGTCAGTATAGCAGAGCTGCATGTGTCAGATATAGCAGAGCTGCATGTGTCAGTATAGCAGAGCTGCATGTGTCAGTATAGCAGAGCTGCATGTGTCAGTATAGCACAGCTGCATGTGTCAGTATAGCAGAGCTGCATGTGTCAGTGCAGCAGGGAGGAATTTGTACTGCCACTGGTGTGAGAAATGAAACAACAAATAGGGATTCCTATTACTAGTGAAGTTGGAAAAAAATGTGTACAGTTGTAGCAGAGCTGAGTTTGCAAGATGTAGCAGACCTGAGATTGCAAGATGTAGCAGAGCTGAGATTGCAAGATGTAGCAGTGCTGAATTGCAAGATGTAGCAGAGCTGAGATTGCAAGATGTAGCAGACCTGAGATTGCGAGATGTAGCAGACCTGACTTTGCGAGATGTAGCAGAGCTGAGTTTGCAAGATGTAGCAGTGCTGAGATTGCAAGATGTAGAGAGCTGAGATTGCAAGATGTAGCAGTGCTGAATTGCAAGATGTAGCAGTGCTGAGATTGCAAGATGTAGCAGACCTGAGATTGCGAGATGTAGCAGACCTGACTTTGCGAGATGTAGCAGATCTGAGTTTGCAAGATGTAGCAGTGCTGAGATTGCAAGATGTAGAGAGCTGATATTGCAAGATGTAGCAGAGCTGAGATTGAAAGATGTAGCAGTGCTGAGATTGCAAGATGTAGCAGAGCTGAGATTGCAAGATGTAGCAGAGCTGAGTTTGCAATATGTAGCAGAGCTGAGATTGCAAGATGTAGCAGAGCTGAGTTTGCAAGATGTAGCAGAGCTGAGATTGCAAGATGTAGCAGAGCTGTTTGCAAGATGTAGCAGAGCTGAGATTGCAAGATGTAGCAGAGCTGAGTTTGCAAGATGTAGCAGAGCTGAGTTTGCAAGATGTAGCAGAGCTGAGTTTGCAAGATGTAGCAGAGCTGAGATTGCAAGATGTAGCAGAGCTGAGTTTGCAAGATGTAGCAGAGCTGAGATTGCAAGATGTAGCAGAGCTAAGTTTGCAAGATGTAGCAGAGCTGAGATTGCAAGATGTAGCAGAGCTGAGTTTGCAAGATGTAGCAGAGATGAGTTTGCAAGATGTAGAGAGCTGAGATTGCAAGATGTAGCAGAGCTGAGATTGCAAGATGTAGCAGAGCTGAGTTTGCAAGATGTCGCAGAGCTGAGTTTGCAAGATGTCGCAGAGCTGAGTTTGCAAGATGTAGCAGCGCTGAGATTGCAAGATGTAGCAGAGCTGAGATTGCAAGATGTAGCAGAGCTGAGATTGCAAGATGTAGCAGAGCTGAGATTGCAAGATGTAGCCGAGCTGAGATTGCAAGATGTAGTCGAGCTGAGATTGCAAGATGTAGTAGAGCTGAGATTGCAAGATGTAGCAGAGCTGAGATTGCAAGATGTAGCAGAGCTGAGATTGCAAGATGTAGTAGAGCTGAGATTGCAAGATGTAGCAGGGCTGAGTTTCTGAGATGTAGCAGAGCTTAGTTTCTGAGATGTAGCAGGGCTGAGTTTCCGAGATGTAGCAGAGCTTAGTTTCTGAGATGTAGCAGGGCTGAGTTTGTGAGACGTAGCAGAGTTGAGATTGCGAGATGTAGCAGAGCTGAGTTTACAAGATGTAGCAGGGCTGAGATTGTGAGATGTAGCAAAGTTTAATAGATGTATCAGAGCCTGCAATTTTATTTTGTACTGTCTGTGATCTTTCAATGCGCTGCATAGATATTTCCTCAACTATCTTAACTAGGTCAGAACACAAAGAAAAGGCAAATAGCAAAGTGACCTCTACTACATCATTATATATCAATGTGTAGGCAACAAATATAGATTTTTTTTTACCAAATTCATTAAAATGGGTGATGAATTGACACAAAATCAAAGATGTTATTTTTTTTGATCTCACAAATTCAACTGTGCAAAAATGAAAGAAAATAGATGCTGTATTTCATTACGGTATCCCAGTAAGCCCTCATTCATACGTCCTGTTCTCGTGTACCAGCGCTATCCATAGTTTTCATGGAAATTACTCGTACCTATGATATTCTTTGGGGTTGTGCACATGTCCGATTTTTATTCCTCGGACTGGAAAATATGGACATGTCCAATTTTGTTCCGTGGGTCCAATCAAAATTGACATTGCAAGTCAATGGGTTCATAAAAAAAGAACGCACTTTGATGACATCTGAGCGCAGTCGGATTTTCACAGACTGTCAGAACGGAGAAGATGGAGACATGTTTTTTCTTAATTTCTCCACGTATGAGAAAATCAGATAATAGTCATACCGCACTCTGATCAAACTTTAGTCAGCGTCTGAATAATCTATCCATCTATCGCACGTGTGAATGAGTCCTAAGACTGTGCCAACACATTGGGTTAATCAAAACCACGTCTGTAATGCTGACGGAAAAAAATGAGTAAAGTTAAATAAGAATGCAAATGAAATAAGGGGTAAGATGCAAATAAAAAAAACTCCGTATTAGGACCATTTTTACTACATCAGACAGACAGAAACGCATTTAATGGGCTTGGATTACAGTGACAAAAAAAACAACATTCCCAATGTGTCAAGTGTCCGCTTCTGCAAATAACAAAGAATTGTCCCATTCTAAAATCTAGTAAAATCTATGGTGTTAGAGAATATAATAAAAATAGTAGAGTTCAAATGTCTGCGGAAATACAGAAGTGCCTATGATGGATGGATTTGTGCGCTCATTATCACCGGTAATTCCATTTATGGCCTCTAGGGGGCGATAAGTGAGATTTACAAATCCAGATTCTTTTGTTAGGCAGGGGGATGACATGGTGCAATGCTTGCTTTTGTTAATGCAGTCACAGAACCAGTTTAATCAGTGATTACAGAGATCATGCTGTTTTTAACAAAAATTAATCTTTAATGAAACACCTGTCTACTATATGCGGGTGCCTGTACAGGAGAGTCCATTCTATGTTACAACAGCCTCAGTCCATGACAGCCATCTGTTATTGATATGCGATGACATTAGTCCACTACTTGGCAATTAGACACGAATATAAAATATAAAAATAGTAACATATATTAAATTGTGTGTATATTTCCGGACCCTTTTTTTTTTGGAAGTATGATTTGCGATGCCTCCAAGGAAAGTCACCTTTGTGCATATGTACACAGTAACGTGCTCGCACCCGTAGATATACACCTATATACAGCATACACAGGAAAAGAAGGAATTTGGTCCATACAAGTGCTGTACAGGTAGAAAGGATTGGCTGCTCTATATTTCACACAGTGCATAAAAAACAATAATCTGTTTTATATTTTGTACAGTGCTGGCCTGCGTCTCCCCCACACAAGCGATGAGCATCCAATATAACTCTTTATACTCAGTGCTGCCTATCTACAGCGAATGGCTATGCTTGTCTATGGACCTGGCGTAGACTAACATGAAGGGCGGTCTAGAATTCATAATACTTTACAAAACACCACACCGATCCTCAGGCTGGGTTTGGTATTAAAGCTCAGCCACATTCACTTAATTGGAGTTAAGATGTAATACCAGAAACGACCTACGGATCGGAGTGGCGCTATTTCTGGAAGAAAGCAGGAAATATTTTCATATCCTGAGCAATACCATTCAAGAGGCTGTCCATTACTTTTATATTGATGGCCTATCCTTCGGATAGGTTATCAATGTCTGATTGGCGGGGGGGTCTGACACCCGGCACCCCCGCCAATTAGTTGTTATGGGTGTCGGCAGCGGTTTAAGTACTTACTTGCCGACCTGCTCCTGTGGCCGGAGCTTGGTACTGCAAATCAAATCAATAGGTGGTGGATGTGTTGTACTCTACGGTGGCCACTACAAGTAGACGGAGCAACTTGGCAAGTAAGTACTTCCGGCCGGCGGCCACCGACACCGATAGCAGCTGATCGGCAGGGGTGCCAGGTGTCGGACCCAGGCCAATTAGACATTGATGGCTATCCTAAGAATAGGCCATCAATGTAAAAGAGAACAACTTCTTTAAGCATTTACATCAGAGGTATACTTGACCCTTGTTTAGTTGTCTGTATCCTGATATAACAACCAGAAGCCTCCGGATTCCACTGAACTAAACTTGCAGTACCAGAAATCCCAACGGTGCTGCAACTTTGGTTCAATAGATCAAGCCAGGTGCTCTCTCCGGAATACAGGCAGTTAAATGAGACCTTAAGGTGCACTAACACCTTTAATATCCATCAGCTAAATGTTTTGGCCGACAGATATTCCTTCTGAACCCACTACCCCCATACACAATCATTTCAGTTGAGTATGCATGTGTTTTCAATGGGGAGAGGGGAGTATGCCTCTGCCAGAGAACTCTGGGGTTGGTTTAAAGAGAACCTTTCACTGGATTTTTTTTTATTTTAGTAACTCATCCAATTCCGATGCCACTCCACTGATTCTGGAACAGTTTTCCTTTTTCTTCTTTACCCCACTGTTCCAAAGTTATGCTCCTCGGAAACGTAAATTTTCTCCTCAAAAAAGTGGGTGTATATCACAGAGATTTTATATAGGCGTTTTCTTTTGCCTCCTCTCACAGTAGCCAATCAAAACTCGGCTGCACCTAGAGAGAAGACGCTTGATATACGCCCAGATGGTTTAAGGGGAAATTTGCATCTTTACTTCCAGTGGGAATAACTTTGGAAGGGAGGAGCACAGCAGAAAAATAAAAACTTCTCCAAAATCATTGGCGTAGCAGCAACTGAACGAGGTACTCACCAAAAATCAAGTAAAAGGTCCTCTTTAACTCCCAGGGTAACAAAAGTATCAGGCATTGAAATTCAACATGCCCAATCCTTCTTACCCCAATATAATCTGTCGGGAAGAGTCAGTAAGCCTCAATATTAGTGGTAAGCAAAAAGGTTGAACTACCCTTTTCCGTTCCAGTTTGGTTCACTGTGGCAGCCGAACTAGAGCAGTGTTCAGTCCTCCACTGGCCTCCTGGATGCTTCTACATCTTACTAGGCCCCAAGAACCTCCTGATTTTGAGGCATGGCCTATTGCAGTGTTCTCCAAGTCCGGTCCTCAAGAGCCACCAACAGGTCATGTTTTTGTCACCTGGACAAGGAAGCATTCAATCACCTGTGCAATACTAATGAAATCCTCAAAACATGACCTGTTGGTGGCTCTTGAGGACTGGAGTTGGGGAACACTGGCCTATTGACTAAGCTTTACCTGATATCATTACTTCAAGGAAGCCTAGGAAAGGAAAAGGCGCCCAATAGAGGACTGCCAATGCAAAAGTGAACACTGTTCCGGGTGCCACAGAGAGCAGAACTGGAACGTGGACCAGGGTAGTTTGAATCTTTTCACTCATCTGTACTCCATACACATAAGACAGTCATCTGGTCCCAATAAAATCAGCGTGTTTGACTGACTTCGCTTATATGTGTTTGGTCACCTTTAGTCTTGAACTGCCTGTGCTGATCATTGAAAAGTTTATCTATGAAGCTCCCTAATATATGGGGCCCTCACGAAACATTGTTTATCACTGGTTGAAGAAAACATGATGGTCTGATCTCCTCATCAGGAAGCTGCTACCTGTGGAGAGCTTGTAGACACAGGCAAGACTTCCCCTTTATAAAGCAATGTTGGCATCATTCCCAAGAATCTCTTTGGAGAAGCTTCATGAGAAACACATAAAGGGGTTGTCTACTCTGGGCACCACGGTACTCATCACCCCCGCATACTAGAACAGAAATTAAGAGAGCCAAAAATGAATGGGTTACTAAAGGTTACACCAGATTAAACAAGTAATGCACCCCTGCTACCAGGCCCCTTCAGTGAACTCAGGGTAAGATTCCTGAAAAAGCTATCCCTTCCGAAATCACCTGGTGTGAACTCAAACACAATCGTTCAATACAATACAAAGGGTGGTGAAGTCTTAACAAAGAACTGGTTGTCTTAATGTCCAAAATACACATTAGACTAATGTTGATCAAACCTTTGTTTGGGTCGGCTGACAACTGAATAAGTATGGGAACCCTGGACAATTTATGTCAAGGAAAATATCGATCAGGAAAGTCTGATTTCGGACTGCTGATCGTATTGTCACCTGGATATAAACCGTCTGCAGATATGTCTGTTGGGGCTCCCTCATAGAGAACACAGTAGATATCGTCTGAGTGCTCCTGTGTATACGAGATCTTGCCAAGATGGCTACATGATGAACGATTGGACGAAGCATCGCACGCCCGAAAGTCATCTAATGTGTTTAGTGGGCTATAAGGTGGAAATTCAATCTAGATATTAGATATCATTGGTTTGTTATTCTATAGATCCAAGTCTACCTTGATTTCAATTTTCCTTAAGTTTTTTTTAAGCAATTTACCACCCAAGGGGACAATAATGGTTACCACTTACCGTACCTATGACAGTGGCATCATCCTGCCACCAGGCCTTAAAGGCCTTATTGTACACATTCTTACAAAAACACCATCATCATTTATGATCATTATTTTTGGCAAAATGATTCAGCTCTTGCCATGAAGCTGAACTTTGCATCCCTGACTGTTAAAAAGAAACCAGCTATGAAATGAAATCCACGAGGGTTAAGCCGAATGAATAAAGACATGTTATAAGTGCTTCATCATCTTCCAAAGTCTATTACTTTTCGAAATGCCTCTGATGCACATCCTTAGCCTCACAGACTCTTCGGAGTTAATACATCCGAAATGAATGCCATGTAGCTTCCCACAAATGTACAAACGTAAAAAGAAAAGAAAAGTGAGAAAATGTTATTTCTTGTATAGTGATTAAAACTTGACCTGGATTGTATGTAAGTTTTTTAGATGGTCTCTCAGTTGCCTGCTTGTCCATAAGATGGTAGCAGCTCACAGCAAATTGGGTTATCCGCAATAGGTCCGATTATTTCCTGACAGGTTCATGCGATGCTGTTTTACATGAAGGTCCTGTGATGACCTTATTACTGACCCGTCTTACAAGGACTTTTGAGACTGGAATTTTTGTTCTGGGAAGTTCACTTTTTACTGGATGATGCTGTGCAGCTGATGGCGTTGTGCTACTACCAGTATCCATTGGCTGGCTTGGGGAATGAACTGGCAGGTGTTTAATGCTGATAGGTATTTTTGAGTCCTTTGTGTAATTTGCCTTGACAGGGCATGTGATGGTTACTGGCGAGAGCGGCTTGGTGTGTGCCTGGCAGGGTCTTTTCTCTTCCGCATGCGCTCTGGCTGTGTTTTCCTCCGAATCTGTATATAGGTCATAGAGTGCATCTCCACTGCAGCTGTCTCTGGATAGGGATTTCTTCCCCGCACTCTTAGTAGACTCTTCTTCTGGCCCTGGAGTGGGGGAATCCCAGTAACCTTCATCACTATTCCGAACAGAGTCTCTCTGCCCCTTCCCTCGGCTTTTCACATCCCCTTTCTCATTACAATTAGTAGCAAGTTGCTTCAGCTTCGATGGTTTTGCCACGGTTATATCACTCGGGCTCTCAGTATGTTTTTCCTCCCTTGATGATTGTCTGCTAGTACTCACTTTTCCCACCTCTTTGCTCACCTCCTCTTGTGGTGGTACCATCCCCAAAAATTCCTTAATGTCATTGTCATCTACTTGATCAGGACTTGCCATCTCCTCTCCACCTCCCTGATACGCAATAATATTTGGGGTCTTTTTGGCAATGGCTTTCTTGCCATTCCCATGGATAAGCCTTGGGCCGATACCGCTGCCTCCATCATCGTCCTGGTCGGCAATAATATCACCACATCCTGTAAGAGAGTCAAAGCTTTTCAGTGATGTAACATCAGCCAACATCAAACATATACGATCAAAAGATTGTTCAGAGGGTGGATCAACAGTAGAAGGGTCGGGAACTGCAATTTCTTGCCCACTATCACACTCAGGTTCAACAAAGCAAATACTGGTTATTGGAAGTTCACCTGTTATGTTTTCATCCTTCTTTTCCTGTAGGGTCTCCACAGCCGGTTCCGGTAGCAGGTCATGGTGCTCCATTTGCGGGCTACCCTCAGCCTCCCCATCTTGGGGTTGGATTGGTTGTTGTGATGTGCAGGGAGATTCTTCGGTTGCGGTCAATTGAGTGTCCTCATGTACGGTGGTGACTTCACTCTGTTCCTCACCTGGTAAATCAACCGTGAGAGTCTCTGCAGGTACTTCTGGTTGACACAAAGGTTTTTGTATTTCCTCTTTGATGCATTCTAAGCTTGCCGTCAGAGAACCGGATAAAATAAGGCCGGGTTGATTTTCTATGGCCCCTTCTTTATCGTCCTTGTTATTTTTGTCCTTTCTATTCCACCGTATGCTGTTAAACAAGCCCTTGAGTCCTTTCTTTTGTCTGCTGCCAGCTCTCTGTTCGGAATTCTCGCCTTTCCCATTCTCTAATTTCCCATTCTTTTTCAGCAAAGAAAAGAAACTGTGTGATTTTGATACGGGGCTGCTGGGCGAAACATCTGTCTTTATTGTGGCTGCCTGGCTGTTGGTGTCAGCGCTCGTCGTATCAACAGCAGCAGCTTCTGATGGACACTGCTCGTCTTTCTTGCTGTTCTCCAGTACAGCATCAGCTAATCCATCCAGGGTCTTGCTCCGTACCATGCCCATTTTGCTGGCGGTCTTCCCATCTCCCTTGTTTTTGACACCAAATATCGTTGGCATACCACCGCCCGATTTCCTCTTCCCGAATAATTTGAAAGCGGTCTTATTAATCTTTCCTGATGGCTGCTCAGCTGCTGGGGACTCAGCACAATCGCAATGCAAGTCCATGTTTGCCGTCTCCCTGATCCTGCCTCCTTCCTCCTGCAGACCCCCACAGATGCCTGATGCTGATTTTCTCACTGGCAGCTTCTCCGCTGCTCCTGTTCATCTCTATAGCAACCAAGGGGGGGGATAAGCAGCTTTCGTCAGTAATGGGCTGGTGCCAGTTCGCTGTCATCCATTCTAAATCAATCTGCAAACTGCAACCAAATACAAGGCTCCCCCCTTTATAAAAAAAAAAAGGTTTATGTAACACGTCCACGGTGTAAGTTCATGCCAGGTATACGCTGGCGAGGTGATGCCTCAGACTGCTTAGCCAACAGCCGCCATTTTATTAAAAAAAAAAACATTAAAATGTAAATGCATGAGGAGAGATGATGTTGTTCTGCGGGTCCAGCCTTAACCCTTTCTGAGCCGCAACATGAAAACCACAATACACTGTGCGTGTTTTCTGCAATGCAAATTTCATCACCGAAAAGGACAGTATTTTGCATAATTAATTGCATATAAACTTTAAAATAAAAACATCTGAAATGTAAAAAATTAAGATATAAACAAAAACAAAAATTATAATAAAAAAAAAAATAAAAAAAAATTAGATATTATTATTATTAAAAAATAAATACCCCAGAAAATTGTTCCTTTTTAGATGTGCATTTGTTATGGTTTGCAGTCTATCAGCAATGTGCTGCTCTGGATGTTGTGACAGGGATCTAGTAAGGACATGCGCAGTGAGGCTGTAAACAGAGCACTTACATCCATCAGAAGACAATGCTTCGGGGCACTTTACACAATTGTATTGGATTTCAATGGAATAAATCTTTATTTTTGCAGCAGGGAATAACAGAGGGGGAATATAATTTTGTAATAAAATTTAATTTGTTGACCATGCTGCATTGATAATAATAACTACCTGCTTCAAATAGAAAACCGCAGGTGTAAAACCGCAGTGGAAACCGCACAAAATCCGCGATAAATCCGCAGTAAAAACGCAGTGTTTTTGCACTGCGGATTTATCAAATCCGTTGTGGAAAAATCCGCAGTGGACCACTTCTACATGTGCACATACTCTTAGAGTGCAGCAGGCAGGGTCTGCAGTAGAGTTCAGCAGGCAGGATCTGCAGTAGAGTGCAGATGGGACTGGTATGCAACCTTACACAACTTAGACTGACAAACAGGAAGGTTGCTCAGGCACCTCCCCAGTGGGGAGGAAGCAACATATACATAATGTCCCACAGCTATCGGCTGGGGAGGAAATAGCAAGTGCACACGCTGACCCTTTAAGAGGGCGGGAGCGCACATGCGCGTGCCCTAAGGACATGGCAAGAGGATCGGCTGGAAGCATGCAGAGCATGGGGGAGGGATGAACTGTCTGCAGCAGGAGTGAGTGAAGAGACACGCTGGAGACCCTGCCTGTCAGAGCAGGACTCCGGCGTTATGCTAACACCTTTTGAATCAGTTTCTTTTTAAGGTATTTACAAATCATGTCAATTACCTTTATATTTTGATAAATCAGTCTTTTATAAATGTAGTAATACCACATATGTGTGTTTTTTAATATATTTTTAATAGGGGAAAATTACAGTCTCTTTTTGGAGCCAAGACATATTTTTTTTTTCAAAGCACGATGATGGCAGGCACAGGGGGTCTTCAACAGACTCCAAGCTGTCATAGCAATCCATCGTCATCACCCCATGTCGAACCGCAGTTAAAGAAACCACCGGAGAATAGACGGAGGTGGACATGACTTGGGGATGGGTGGACCGAGAACTCTTGCAGCTTTTGTTTGTATTGCGGTGTAGATTTTAAACAAGAGAGTTGTTGCTTTAAGAGGAAGTTTAGATGTTTGTGCCTGGTGTATTACTGTGAGGAGGGTGGGGCTTATATAGGGGAGGCAACTCTGGCTCTCCCTCTTTCTCTCACAGGATGGACAGGAGGAAACATTACCTGCCCTCCCGCCCTGTTTATAATCTCTGTCCTTAAACTTTTTAATTATTGCTTGTATAATGATAAATACTTTATTGTATTTTTGAATTTGTCATTGTATATCTTGTACCAGGTTCAATTGTATATCGGCTATAAAGAGTTATTATTTGTGGTAACCTTCTAAGCCCAAGGGAAGGGCAATCCTTCAGCCATGGTTCCCTGGAGGTTTACTCCACAGGGGGTTTTTCCTCTCCTGAGCGCTGTAGGATGACTCTTTGTGATTCGGGGGTTTGCCAAGTTTAGTCCCATTAATGCTTTTGCAGGGACTTCTAGTTTTTAAGTTTACAAAAATGATTTAATTATTTAAAAAAAAAAGTGTCAAATGAGACTTGGAATTTATAACCCGTCACGGCTTTGTGGTTTAGGAGTCAGGTGGAAGTTGCAGACAAGTTAAGGTGGACTCATTTTAACTAAGAGGATGTAAAACCTCATGGTGGTGAGCAGGCTCAGCTTTGGTGGCCAGCCTCAAGGACGTTGTAATGGTAACATCAATCAGGGGCGGGCACAGTGGTTAAGCACAGGAGTGAGGATAATAGGGTCATTGGTGCCCTGAAAGTTTACTGGCTCTGCTTGAATGGCAAGCCAGTGCGTGCCGCCCCTTTATGACTGTCTGTCCTGGTGCTGTATGTCAGACAGCTGGGGATATCCCAGTACCTGTGAATCCCAATGTACTAGCACTCCACCTGACTCCTACTGTGATTATTTAATCCTGTGATTTGAATAAAAGCTGTGGCCATTTTGACAACCAAAATAATGTGTTTTGTGTATTTATTTTAGTACCTAGGTTTACAGTAGTTATGGTGGTTTTAAGAAGGAGTGGGGTCCATCCCATATCCAAAAGTCATGCCACTGTCACGGAATGACAGTGGCATTTAAAAGGTTAACAGTCGTATGCTGAGCTCTGCTCCACCCCTGGTTGTTAGAGGCAGATCTGGGCTGTGACATGCAGCCATTATTTGCTAGGTATGGGGCAGGCTTGGCTTGTGAGCCAGCTCCATACACCAGTTCCCGTCTTGAGCTCTACATGTATGTCGGATGTTGGGAAAGGATTATAGATAAATGTTAGACGCTGGTAGAAATGCTCATTCAGGACTATTGGTCTTTCTCAACATGTTGGCAAATGTCCTTTGCATGAGCAAAACTTGACAAGTGCTGCAAAGAACATAATAATCCTCATGCACTGTCTTGTCCCAGGGAATAATCTGGTATTGTATTATGCTTGTATTATTACTGTTAAGCCACTACTGCTATTGCATTCTGCTTTTATTGTTAAGCTTGTCCTCTGTATCTCCCAGTAGTCAGGCTCCGATCCAGTTAGCTCGTTCTTTCTTCATATATAGTTCATTTTCTGATAGGCATGATTTGTCTACATCCATCTCTGTCTTAAGGGGTGTCCACTTTAAGGAAAGTGGGCCTTAAAGTGTGCAAAGTTCATAAACATTCGGCAGGTATTCACCCTCTCTGATTCCAGCTCCAGCTCTCCATCGCTGCTCCATGCTCCGATCCTGGTGTTTTTTGACTACAGCAGTAACTTCATATGAACAGTGCACATCATCGGCCTCGCCAGTCACTGAGCTCAGTGATTTTGCAGTGTGGTTGATGGCATGAGCCATTGAACACAGTGACTGGCTAGAGCAGGAATGTGTGTTGTTGGTGTAATGCCTCTGTAACACTCCAGGTAACCGGTTGTTACAGTGATGTTGCCAACCTTTCGGGGAGGGCAATATCATACTTGGAGGCAAGGAAGATTCTCTTTACCAGGTAAGCACCTACACAAAACACATTCTGAATCCAGTCCAGAATGGGGAGCTCAGGACCCGGATTCAGGGGAGCTTCCCTCAGCTTTAAGTATTCTGGTCTGAAGGAGGAGTCAGTCAGTCTGTTGGGAGAAGAGAGAGAAGGAAGTCTGGAACAGAGTGCAGACTATGGAGCCGTGCAGCCAGGACTGAGCAGCAGCTCCAGAGAAGGACGAGAACTCGAGGGGTGTTGAATGTAGTGGAGCAATTGAGGAAAGGAGCATAGTGAAGAAAGCAAGGGACTCAGAGGGGAACTGTGATCGGGCAACCTCAGAGCCAAAGCGCAGGAATCGGGCACCGGGAGCCCGAGGCTTTGTTGTACTCTAGGACACATAGCAGAACCGAGGGCTTAGAACTGTATGTGATTTGCCCACACCACGCCTGGAGGTGAAGCAGCACCTGAAGAGCCCGGGTCATGATAGAGACCCTGTAAAACAGCTCAAACTGCCCATCATACGGGTACCTGTTCTAGGACAGGAGTGAGAGCACTTTGCCATCAAGTTATAGGCAGCAGGGACCTCGCATACTAGCGCGAGTAGGAAGGCTTACCTGGGAGAGGGATCACCTTTGCCTCCAAGCCGGCCGGACCACATCACCACCTGTGCCTGGTATCCTGGACTGTGGACTGTTTCTACCAGTAAACCAGGTAAAGACTTTACAATTCTGTGTCCTCCACTTATTTACCAGCAACCCACCATGCTTGCCATACACCTTGGGAGCCCTGGGGACCCCGCTTCACCTGTGGGAACGTCACCATCTTGCTGCAACAACATCACTCCAGAGGACCCCTTTAAGCAGCGTCGGTCCCTCTGACTGAGAACCACAGGTGGCATCACAAATAGACTTTATTATCAAATTCCCTTTAAAGACCTTTCCCCTTTTATTGAGTGCCCAGGGCCATGGACCGGGTCGCAGCCACCGTGGCATCCCCTTTAAGAGCAACCAGACCCGGTACCGAGTATCCCCATTGCCCTGGCGGGTGACTCACCTCTGCTGGCAGACACACTCTATAACACAGCCCTGCTTCTTTCCTGTTTCACTGATATTTCCTAAGGCTCTCCTGTCTTGGTCACTTGTCCTAGCCTGGCTTCTTCCTTCAGACGCTAGCCTTGCTTTCTCACAAGCCCCTGTTAGACTGATCACTCAGCTGCTGCCCATTCAGTACAGTACCTCAAAAACTAATATCCAGGGAAATTCAGCCATCACACTAGGATGGTTCTCACTTCACCGGCTCCTCTAGTACCTCTTAAAGGGAACCTGTCACCCCGTTTTTTCAGATTGAGATATAAATACTGTTAAATAGGGCCTGCGCTGTGCGTTACTATAGTGTATGTAGTGTACCCTGATTCCCCACCTATGCTGAGAAATACATTACCAAAGTCGCCGTTTTCGCCTGTCAATCAGGCTGGTCTGGTCAGGTGGGCGTGGTGACATCGCTCTTTTCTTCCCCAGCTTTCCGTTGGTGGCGTAGTGGTGTGCGCATGTCCAAGTTCCGAATTCCCTGCGCGCATGTGAAGAAACAGCGCGCTATCTGCGCTGTTATCCCTTTCATCGGTGGGGGCGGCCATCTTCCTGGGGCCGCACGTGCGCAGATGGAGTGCTCTGCTGCACGGGGCTTCAGGAAAATGGCCGCGGGATGCCGCGCGTGCGCAGAAGAGATCGCGGCAGCCATTTTCCCAAAGCCGAGTTTGCATCTGCATGCGCGGCCCCAGGAAGATGGCCGCCCCCACCGATGAAAGGGATAACAGCGCAGATCGCGCGCTGTTTCTTCACGTGCGCGCAGGGAATTCGGAACTTGGACATGCGCACACCACTACGCCACCAACGGAAAGCTGGGGAAGAAAAGAGCGATGTCACCAGGCCCACCTGACCAGACCAGCCTGATTGACAGGCGAAAACGCCGACTTTGGTAATGTATTTCTCAGCATAGGTGGGGAATCAGGGTACACTACATACACTATAGTAACGCACAGCGCAGGCCCTATTTAACAGTATTTATATCTCAATCTGAAAAAACGGGGTGACAGGTTCCCTTTAAAGAGTAAGGACAGGGGTCAATGACTCTCTTTCTCAGCGGCATTACCCAGCCGCCTCAGTGTATTTCCCCACTTAGTAAACTCTTCCTCTTTTAGGCCCTAGTCTGGACTATGTGAAGGCCTTTCACTCTTCACAGCCATAGTCTGTAATGCACCACCAAAACATCGGTCACTCAATTCACTTTCGCGCCATGTCAGGGTCACATGCATTGCGTAGAAACCAGAGTGATGATCCGGCATCATGAACTGTATACCGTAAGTTCTTAGCAAGGTGTACAGCAGCAAACTAATTGCCCCATGAACATAGAGTAAAATGTATTGCTAGAGCACATTGGGTATGTAACGTGGCTCAGGGCAGTAGTCGTGGGTGGGGTAATTGTCTCTAATGCACTGACATGTTACATGAAAGTGGGGGGTCCTGGCTGGGTGTGTGGACTTCGTCTATGGGGACTCATATTACCGATAACTTTGGTTGGTCAGAGCCAGATGTTGAGAATTCAATGAGGGAGACCACCATTCAAAAATAAACATTTTACTGAACGACAACTTAGCGGGGATTAAGTACAAAGATAGTAGGTGCACAGCTTGGTGAACATTTTCTTCACAAATTGGAACATTTTTGCACAAAGTCTCCATTCCTTTCTCTTAACTCACTTGTTAATTTCCTTCACTGGTTCACCAGCCTTCACCACAACCCAGCTGAGTATGAGTACTACAGCCCAGTTAATAAGAGTCAAATTCTCAATCCATGGTTTCGCTCCCAATACTTAGCTTCCCTGATTCTGACGCCTTGGAACTCCCGCCGTGGCACTCCCCTTGTCTGACATTGCCTGTTCCATCCTGGCTCTTTACCTCTCTGGATTATAAACTCTGGGCTGTACTGCTAGGTGATCTGTCCCAGGACCCATCTTCATTTGATCACACTGTCCTTCCATCACTTCACACTCTCTCGCTACTCAGGATCATGCTATCCTCTGACTCAGTTTCCAAGGCTCTGCCGACTGGTCAGACCTTAGTCCTGCTTCTATGGCACACTGGGCCCTTTCTGACAGCCTGACAGGAAACTGTCTCTGTCCCTTCACCGTACCGGTTCCACTCTGGGCTAGTCCCAAACATTTACTCTAACACCCTATTGTTGGGCAAATACAACCTATTACTAATGACACATGTCACATTACACATCAAATTTCTTTTGCAACAATACATGTGTCTTCAAGAGAGAACCTGGGCAGTATGTCCATCTCCTTACAGGTGAGTGCCCAGCCCCTTCAAAATACACAGCAGGAATCTACTGACCAGTTACAAAGGTAACTTAGAGCGGCCCATAACATACAAACATCAGTAGTTCCCCACCCATTACAACAGGAAAAGGGCATGAAAAGAAGCTGTGTGTTTAAAGAGTAATATGCTCAAAAAAGAAAAAGGACAGCACCTCCAAAAATGTGCCCGTGACATGTGTCCATAATAGCTGTGGGTGGAACGCCGAACGCCGAACGTGGGGTCAAACGCCGACAGCAGCATTTAAATGGCGCTTCTGGCAATCGCTCTGGAAATACGCACACCGGTGACCTCAGTCACGTGAACGCGGGTCACCGGTGTGTTGGCATGACAACCCGAGATCTCCTGGAGACCTTTATGGTTGTAAGTGCCGGATTGCTGGGAGGTCGGCGCTCAAAAAAAGTCAGCAATTCTACTACATAGAGGTGATCTGACCATCGCCTCTATGTAGCAGAGCTGTTCAGGCTATGGCAGCTTCTAGTCTCCTATGGAGACTATTGAATCATGTCAAAAGTTAAAAAAAATGTTTTTAAAAATGTTAAAAAAAATGAAAAAATATAAAAGTTCAAATCACCCCCCTTTCACCCCATTCAAAATAAAACAATAAAAATAAAATCAAACCTATATACACATTTGGTATCGCTGTGTTCAGAATCACCTGATCTATCAATTAAAAAAAGGTTTAACCTGATCGCTAAACGGCGTAGCGAGAAAAAAAGTCAAAACGCCAAAATTATGTTTTTTTGGTTTCCGCAACATTGCATTAAAATGCAATAACGGGCGATCAACAATTTGTATCTGCACCAAAATGGTATCATTAAAAACATCAGCTCGGCACGCAAAAAAATAAGCCCTCACCCAACCCGAGATCACGAAAAATGTAAATGCTACGGGTATCGGAAAATGCCGCAATTTTTTTTTTTAGCAAAGTTTGGATTTTTTTTTTCACCAAGTAGACAAAAAAGAAACTAGACATGTTTGGTGTCTATGAACTTGTAACGACCTGGAGAATCATAATGGCAGGTCAGTTTTAGCATTTAGTGAACCTAGCAAAAAAGCCAAACAAAAAACAAGTGTGTGATTGCACTTTTTTTTTTGCAATTTCACCACTCTTGGAATTTTTTCCCCGTTTTCAAGTACACGACATGGTAAAACCATTGGAGTCATTCATAACTACAACTCTTCCCGCAAAAAAAACAAGCCCTCACATGGCCATATTGACGGAAAAATAAAAAAGTTATGGCTCTGGGAAGAAGGGGAGCGAAAAACAAAAACGCAAAACCAAAAAAAGCCCCGGGGATTAAGGGGTTGAATAAAAGGTGGCATTACTAGTGTGAACCAAGTAATATGTCACTCTTTACTCTCATAATCATACACAGTTCTGCAATGAGATCAGAGCTAACACAGTACAGCAGAACTAAACTTTGTCTCATTACAAACACAGTTGAAGCTGCATTCCTCTCACAGTGCTTCAAATTCTATCTCACAGGCAGCCAGTGTACCGTGAAGGGCAGTATATCTGAGCTGACATCTCTGTCAGAAAAAAAGAAGAAAACTGCAAAAGTGCTTGCGGTGTTTGTAATGAGAAAAGTTTCAACTTTGCTGTACTGTGTTAGTGTCACAAAGTGAGTGTCCTGGTGTAACACGACCTGACGGGTCGGTCACAAAACGACGGAACACACAAGGGTACACCGGGGACACTTTAACAACGGTGGGCCCTGACGGAGAGAACGGGGAATGGGCACCTCCTGCACTCACCTGAGGCTGTGCCCTGATCTTACTACCGTCCCTATACGGGTTCTTTGAACCCGTCGCCGACCAGGATACCTTGTCCTTCACTTGCCCTGCCCTAATTCCTATGTAGTGAACTGGCAGGTGAGAGCACTGGTCCCACCGCTGCACTAATACAACACAAGGAGAGTTACACAACAAAGGGACAAAGAAACAATAACACCACACTTTGCTTTCTCTGCTGCAATGCACCGCACAGCAGAGTAAGGCACCAGGAATGAGGATTTAGCTGCAGAACCAAAGCACTTAGCAAGCAGCAATTCTAGCAAGGTTGGTATCCAAAGGACCTGTATAACCAACAGTCAGCTGATGCACCAGGTGACCTTTTAAAGGAAGGTGGGAGTGGTAACAAACATCAGCTGACCAAGCAGCAATGCAATGCAATATCACCAGCGGCCACCGGGGGGAGAAATCTGTATTAACCCCCAATGACCAGAAAGGAAAAAACGTTTTAATCTGAAGGAAACCAGATCTGCCACAGATCCAAACATAGATCGCGACAGTTAGTTTTGATCAAACACAGCTCTGCAGCAGAACTCACAGCACTATGAGAGAACAAATGCTGTTGCAAATGTTTGTAATGAGGCAATGTTCACTTCTGCTGTATTGTGTCGGCTGTACTGTGTTAGCCCTGTTGAATTTTGTTAGTTGTGATCTCACTGCAAAACGGTGTGTGATTATGAGAGCAAAATGTCAGTCATTACATGTCTCGCACCAGGTAACACCACCTTTTATTTAAAATAACCTCTGGAGGCAGATTCTCAGGGAGATCTATGTCCAGCCCATAGATCTCAGCAGTTAATTTACATATTCAAAAATGTGGATTTCTCTGTAAAAAAATATCGGATCATAGATATCAAGGTATTATTTTATTCAACCTTCTAGGACCTACATGAATATATAGACGGCTTAGGAGGGTTGATCTACTGATTGGTTCTCTTTAAAGCCACACAAAAAATGTTCCTCTGCCAAAAAAATACATAGAATAACTAGATTTTGGCCTTAGGCCAGTTTCAGAAGATGGGCACACTTTCCTAACTTCTTATTATATTATTATTATTATTATTATTATTTATTGTTATAGCGCCATTTATTCCATGGCGCTTTACATGTGAGGAGGGGTATACTTAATGAAAACAAGTACAATAATCTTAAACAATACAAGTCATAACTGGTACAGGAGGAATGAGGACCCTGCCCGCGAAGGCTCACAATCTACAAGGGATGGGTGAGAATACAGTAGGTGAGGGTAGAGATGGTCATGCAGCGGTTTGGTCGATCGGTGGTAGCTGCAGGTTGTAGGCTTGTCTGAAGAGGTGGGTCTTCAGGTTCTTTTTGAAGGTTTCGATGGTAGGCGAGAGTCTGATGTGTTGTGGTAGAGGGTTCCAGAGTAGGGGTGATACGCGAGAGAAATCTTGTATACGATTGTGGGAAGAGGAGATAAGAGGGGAGTAGAGTAGGAGATCTTGTGAGGATCGGAGGTTGCGGGTAGGTAAGTACCGGGAGACGAGGTCACAGATGTATGGAGGAGACAGGTTGTGGATGGCTTTGTACGTCATGGTTAGGGTTTTGTAGTGGAGTCTCTGGGCAATGGGGAGCCAGTGAAGGGATTGACAGAGGGGAGAGGCCGGGGAATAGCGGGGGACAGGTGGATTAGTCGGGCAGCAGAGTTTAGAATAGATTGGAGGGGTGCGAGAGTGTTAGAGGGGAGGCCACAGAGCAGGAGGTTGCAGTAGTCAAGGCGAGAGATGATGAGGGCATGGACTAGGGTTTTTGCAGATTTGTGGTTGAGGAATGAACGGATTCGTGAAATATTTTTGAGTTGAAGTCGGCAGGAAGTGGAAAGGGCTTGGATATGTGGTTTGAAGGAGAGATCAGCGTCAAGGATTACCCTGAGGCAGCGAGCTTGTGGGACTGGGGAGAGTGGGCAGCCATTTACTGTAATGGATAGGTTCGTTGGGGGGGTCGCGTGAGATGGGGGAAAGATGATGAATTCTGTTTTGTCCATGTTAAGTTTCAGAAATCTAGCGGAGAAGAAGGATGAAATAGCAGACAGACATTGAGGGATTCTGGTTAGAAGGGAGGTGATATCTGGTCCAGAGATGTAGATCTGTGTGTCGTCCGCATAGAGGTGATACTGAAAGCCATGAGATTCTATGAGCTGTCCCAGGCCAAAGGTGTAAATGGAGAAGAGCAAGGGCCCAAGGACTGAACCTTGTGGGACTCCGACAGATAGAGGGCGAGGTGAGGAGGTGGTGTGTGAGTGGGAGACGCTGAATGTCCGGTCTGTTAGGTATGATAAGATCCAGGATAGGGCCAAGTCTGCGATGCCAAGGGATGAGAGGGTTTGTAGTAATAGGGAATGGTCCACTGTGTCAAAGGCAGCCGACAGGTCGAGGAGGAGGATGACAGAGTAGTGTCGCTTGCTCTTGGCGGTTAAGAGGTCATTGGTGACTTTAGTTAGGGCAGTTTCAGTGGAGTGGTGTGACTGGAAGCCAGATTGTAAGCGGTCAAAGAGGGAGCAAGAAGAGAGATGGGAGGACAGTTCAAGGTAGACGTGTTGTTCCAGTAGTTTGGAGGCGTAGGGGAGAAGTGATATAGGGCGATAGCTAGATACAGAGGACGGGTCAAGAGAGGGCTTTTTGAGGATAGGTGTGATGGAGGCATGTTTAAAGCTTGAGGGGAAAACGCCAGTTGTTAGTGATAAGTTGAAGAGATGGGTTAGGGTTGGGATGAAGATTGTGGTGAGGTTTGGGATGAGGTGGGATGGGAGTGGGTCAAGTGCACAGGTGGTGAGATGTGATCTTGAGAGTAGAGTGGAGAGTTGATCTTCTGTAATGGTGGAGAAGTTGGTTTTGGAGGTGGAGGGCTGGGAAATCGGGAGGAAGAGCTCTGGGGGTTGTTGACCAAAACTGTCTCTAATGCTATCAATCTTCTGCTTGAAAAATGAGGCAAAGTCTTCAGCAGAGATAAGTGGGGAGGGAGGAGGTGCTGGGGGACGGAGGAGAGAATTGAAGGTGTTGAATAACTGTTTAGGGTTGTGAGAGAGAGAGGATATGAGAGATGAGAAGTAGGTTTGTTTAGCTGTGGCGAGTGTGGTGTTGAAAGTAGTGAGGGACTGTTTGAATGTGATGAAGTGCTCGTTAGAGTGGGATCTTTTCCATCTGCGCTCAGCAGCCCTGGAAGCTCGCCTAAGTTCTTTGGTCAGGCTGGTGTGCCAGGGCTGTCTGTTGATTTTGCGAGCTTTGGTATGTGTAAGTGGGGCAGCAGATTCCAAAGCTACAGCTATTGTGGTGTTATATAGAGCAGCAGCGTCATCCGCATTGTGTATGGAACTTATGCCTGTGAAGGGGAGGAGGGATTCAGAGAATGAATGTAGGTCAAGATGTTTAATATTTCTGCGAGGGTGTGAAAGTTTGTGGGGTGGGGATTGTAGACATGGAGTGGAGAGAGATGAGAATGTGAGAAAGTTGTGGTCAGAGAGTGGAAGAGGTGAGTTAGAGAGGTTAGATAGAGAGCAGAGGCGGGTGAAGGCGTATATAGATACAAAATCTAGGCCCAGGTCTAATTACTTGAATTAATGGTCTCACAGACCACTGTGCCCCCAGGATTTGCATCTGTCATACTGAAGAACAAATATGCGCCCGTTCTATGCTTGTCTAAGATGACCTAATGTTACACATGACACATCTGTATATTGAGAAGAGTGACATCATCTATGTGACAGGCACAGACATAAATATCCAGCACACGGCACTGATAAATCAGCCACAGCCGTCCCTTCACAGCAGTAATTAAGAGAAGTGAGCCATGAATCTGTCAGCAGCTGATTACTGGGGTAATGGTCGTCAGTGGCTGTGCGCTGCCCGTGCTTCCCTCCATTTAATACCTATCATATGTGCACATCTGTATACCGACTGACCATTGGAATACCACTGGACCATAAGTGGATGAGACTGAACTTCTGGGAATATTTTTCATACATTCATTATTTGATAAAAACCATTGTGTAATCAATTTATCATAGGGGTAAAACAAATGTATTAAAGCAGTGTTGTAATCAGCAAAAATAAAAAATAAAATCAGACCAGTTTTGAAACTCCATGAACAATTCTACAATGAAGGCCTTTGTTCTTTAATTTTCACTACTAAAGTGGATCAGTCACCAGATGTTACAATACAAGCAGCAAAGATTGCTACATGGATCTCTTAGACCTGATAGGATTGGTGTGCTTCCTCTTAAAATCTATGCCAGAAAGATAATCCTTTGTGAAAGTGTGCCTGCCCAATAGTAAAATGAGTATGTATTGAGCCCTAGCATAAAATGCTCATTTTAAATTGAAAATTATGCAGCCATTCTGATGTTGATTTACAAAGTAAGTGCACCTGCCTCTTCAGGTCTAAGATATCTAATAATGTATGTAATCTGTATTGTGAAATCTGGTCACAGATCGACTTTAACCCATTTTTATTGCTTAACGATGAGCACTGTACATGTACGGCACTTGTCAGGAGCCGAACCTACCCTATTCCCGACAGAAGATGGCTGTGTTTTTTAGCCATCATCTGCATCTACCAACCGCTGATGAAACCTAGCTCTGCCTGCTGTTAACCTGCAAAATGCTGCTGTCAACTTCCTACAGCAGCATTTATAGCACACAGTATGAGGGAGAGTTCCACTCTTCCATTGGTTTCCTCCACAACGTGATTACCAAGGTTCCAGGTTCCTATGAAGACCAGTCTGTGGCTGGTGTTCATAAGAGACCATGATTTTTATTATATACTGCAATACAATAGCGTTTGAGACTTAAAAAACAGAAAAAAAAGATTATAAAAAATATAAAAAAAACAAAACAAAACATAAAAATTCAAATTAGGCCCCTTTCCACCTCATTAATAAAAATGGCCAATTAAATATATCTGGTATTTCCGCATCTGTAAAAGTCCAATCCATTAAAACATATATATATATATATATATATATATATATATATATATATATATATATATATATACCCTATAGGTAAACTCCGTAATGAGAAAAAAAAATGAGGAAGCATAACTGGGATTTTTTTTCCAGTCATTGCAACTCAGCAAAAAAAATGCAATAAGAAGCGATTCAATGTTGTATCTACCCCAACATATGTGAATAAAAACGTTAACTCACAACATTGCTTCCTACTATGTGAATAAGGCCATCTAATTTCTATAGCTAAGCCGTCCTTCCCCTTCTGTCTAAGCATTGGAATCACTAGTCAGCCAGAACCCTTCACTCCCTACCCCGGACATTAAGCTACATAAATGGAAAAACATTTTGCAGTTAGGATGCTAAGATAAATGTGCATTTTTTTTGTAAAAAATTTAATCATACCCCGACTTTTTTGTCTCCTAGTTCTGACAATGTGCTGTAGACTGTCATAAAGATCATATAACCTTAGCATTGTCTACTGACAGGGGAAGCAAGCAAATGTCGCTGAACATCAGGGATGAGAGGCGACCAGTACACCACTGGGTACCAGGTATTATTGCACTAAAGCCTTGGGCGCCAGGAGACTGGAAACTGAAGACCAATACTTCTATAATGTTCACCATTTTTGGTTACACATCAAGATCCATTTCTTCTAATCACCCAACACCAAGATCCTTGTATTTTCCCCAAGAGTGGCCTTTGATGGTGCCAATGAATACCCATGCAGTACCACCATTTTTTACAAAGAATAGAAACTGCAGCACTAGAACATTTCGGAAACTGTTCTATTAGACAGGAGGTCAGATCAGGCCAGCTCGATGGGTTATTCTTGTGTTTGCTAAACCCATATCTCAATTAGGCTTAATAGCCTCATTATACATCTCAATGAGCACATTGCATCTCTAGGTCTCATTATAAGACATATTATAAGACATACTACGGTTATTCCAATACTGATCATCGGTAGGTTACTATCTTCTTTAACCCCTTTACCCCCAAGGGTGGTTTGCACGTCAATGACCAGGCCAATTTTTACAATTCTGACCACTGTCCCTTTATGAGGTCATAACTCCGAAACGCTTCAACGGATCCTGGTGATTCTGACATTGTTTTCTCGAGACATATTGTACTTCATGATAGTGGTAAAATTTCTTTGATAGTACCTGCGTTTATTTGTGAAAAAAATGGAAATTTGGCGAAAATTTTGAAAATTTCGCAATTTTCAAACTTTGAATTTTTATGCAATTAAATCACAGAGATATGTCACACAAAATACTTAATAAGTAACATTTCCCACATGTCTCCTTTACATCAGCATAATTTTGGAACCAATTTTTTTTTTTGTTAGGGAGTTATAAGGGTTAAAAGTTGACCAGCAATTTCTCATTTTTACAACACCATTTTTTTTTAGGGACCACGTCTCATTTGAAGTCATTTTGAGGGGTCTATATGATAGAAAATGCCCAAGGGTGACACCATTCTAAAAACTGCACCCCTCAAGGTGCTCAAAACCACATTCAAGAAGTTTATTAACCCTTCAGGTGTTTAATAGGAATTTTTGGAATGTTTAAATAAAAATGAACATTTAACTTTTTTACACAAAAAATTTACTTCAGCTCCAATTTGTTTTATTTTACCAAGGGTAACAGGAGAAAATGGACCCCAAAAGTTGTTGTCCAATTTGTCCTGAGTACGCTGATACCCCATATGTGGCAGTAAACCACTGTTTGGGCGCATGGGAGAGCTCGGAAGGGAAGGAGCGCCGTTTGACTTTTCAATGCAAAATTGACAGGAATTGAGATGGGACGCCATGTTGCGTTTGGAGAGCCACTGATGTGCCTAAACATTGAAACCCCCCACAAGTGACACCATTTTGGAAAGTAGACCCCCTAAGGAACTTATCTAGAGGTGTGGTGAGCACTTTGACCCACCAAGTGCTTCACAGAAGTTTATAATGCAGAACCGTAAAAATAAAAAATCATATTTTTTCACAAAAATTATATTTTTGCCCCCAATTTTTTATTTTTCCAAGGGTAAGAGAAGAAATTGGACCTCAAAAGTTGTTGTCCAATTTGTCCTGAGTACGCTGATACCCCATATGTGGCAGTAAACCACTGTTTGGGCGCATGGGAGAGCTCGGAAGGGAAGGAGCGCCGTTTGACTTTTCAATGCAAAATTGACAGGAATTGAGATGGGACGCCATGTTGCGTTTGGAGAGCCACTGATGTGCCTAAACATTGAAACCCCCCACAAGTGACACCATTTTGGAAAGTAGACCCCCTAAGGAACTTATCTGGATGTGTGGTGAGCACTTTGACCCACCAAGGGCTTCACAGAAGTTTATAATGCAGAGCCATAAAAATAAAACAAAATTTTTTTCCCACAAAAATTATTTTTTAGCCCCCAGTTTTGTATTTTCCCTAGGGTAACAGGAGAAATTGGACCCCAAAAGTTGTTGTCCAATTTGTCCTGATTACGCTGATACCCCATATGTGGGGGGGAACCACCGTTTGGGCGCATGGGAGGGCTCGGAAGGGAAGGAGCGCCATTTGGAATGCAGACTTAGATGGAATGGTCTGCAGGCGTCACATTGCGTTTGCAGAGCCCCTAATGTACCTAAACAGTAGAAACCCCCCACAAGTGACACCATTTTGGAAAGTAGACCCCCTAAGGAACTCATCTTGATGTGTTGTGAGAGCTTTGAACCCCCAAGTATTTCACTACAGTTTATAACGCAGAGCCGTGCAAATAAAAAATATTTTTTTTCCACAAAAATTATATTTTAGCCCCCAGTTTTGTATTTTTCCAAGGTTAGCAGGAGAAATTGGACCCTAAATGTTGTTGTCCAATTTGTCCTGAGTACGCTGATACCCGATATGTTGGGGGGAACCACCGTTTGGGCGCATGGGAGGGCTCGGAAGGGAAGGAGCATCATTTGGAATGCAGACTTAGATGGATTGGTCTGCAGGCGTCACATTGCGTTTGCAGAGCCCCTAATGTACCTAAACAGTAGAAACCCCCCACAAGTGACCCCATATTGGAAACTAGACCCCTCAATGAACTTATCTAGATGTGTTGTGAGAACTTTGAACCCCCAAGTGTTTCACTACAGTTTATAACGCAGAGCCGTGAAAATAAAAAATCTTTTTGTTTTCCCACAAAAATTGTTTTTTAGCCCCCAGTTTTGTATTTTCCCAAGGGTAACAGGAGAAATTGGTCCACAAAAGTTGTTTTCCAATTTGTCCTGAGTACGCTGATACCCCATATGTGAGGGTAAACCCCTGTTTGGGCACACAGGAGAGCTCGGAAGGGAAGGAGCACTGTTTTACTTTTTCAACGCAGAACGCCATGTCGTGTTTGGAGAGCCCCTGATGTGCCGAAACAGTGGAAACCCCCCAATTATAACTGAAACCCTAATCTAAACACACCCCTAACCCTAATTCCAACGGTAACCCTAACCACACCTCTAACCCTGACACACCCCTAACCCTAATCCCAACCCTATTCCCAACTGTAAATGTAATCTAAACCCTAACCCTAACCCTAGCCCTAACCCTAACCCTAGCCCTAGCCCTAGCCCTAGCCCTAACCCTAACCCTAACCCTAGCCCTAACCCTAACCCTAACCCTAGCCCTAGCCCTAACCCTAACCCTAGCCCTAACCCTAGCCCTAGCCCTAACCCTAGCCCTAACCCTAGCCCTAACCCTAGCCCTAATGGGAAAATGGAAATAAATACATTTTTTTTTATTTTTCCCTAACTAAGGGGGTGAGGAAGGGGGGTTTGATTTACTTTTATAGCGAGTTTTTTAGCGGATTTTTATGATTGGCAGCCGTCACACACTGAAAGACCCTTTTTATTGCAAAAAATATTTTTTGCAATACCACATTTTGAGAGCTATAATTTTTCCATATTTTGGTCCACAGAGTCATGTGAGGTCTTGTTTTTTGCGGGACGAGTTGACGTTTTTATTGAAAACATTTTCGGGCACGTGACATTTTTTGATCGCTTTTTATTCCGATTTTTGTGAGGAAGAATGACCAAAAACCAGCTATTCATGAATTTCTATTGGGGGAGGCGTTTATACCGTTCCGCGTTTGGTAAAATTGATAAATCAGTTTTATTCTTCGGGTCAGTACGATTACAGCGATACCTCATTTATATCATTTTTTTATGGTTTGGCGCTTTTATACGATAAAAACTATTTTACAGAAAAAATAATTATTTTTGCATCGCTTTATTCTCAGGACTATAACTTTTTTATTTTTTTGCTGATGATGCTGTATGGCGGCTCGTTTTTTGTGGGACAATATGACGCTTTCAGTGGTACCATGGTTATTTATATCTGTCCTTTTGATCGCGTGTTATTCCACTTTTTGTTCGGCGGTATGATAATAAAGCGTTGTTTTTTGCCTCGTTTTTTTTTTTTTTTTTCTTACGGTGTTTACTGAAGGGGTTAACTAGTGGGACAGTTTTATAGGTCGGGTCGTTACGGACGCGGCGATACTAAATATGTGTACTTTTATTGGTTTTTTTTTTATTTAGATGAAGAAATGTATTTATGGGAATAATATATTTTTTTTTTCATTATTTTGGAATATTTTTTTTTATTGTTTTTACACATTTGGAAAAATTTTTTTTTACTTTTTTACTTTGTCCCAGGGGGGGACATCACAGATCAGTGATCTGACAGTTTGCACAGCACTCTGTCAGATCACTGATCTGACATGCAGCGCTGCAGCCTTCACAGTGCCTGCTCTGAGCAGGCTCTGTGAAGCCACCTCCCTCCCTGCAGGACCCGGATCCGTGGCCATCTTGGATCCGGGGCTGGAGGGAGCAGGGAGGGAGGTGAGACCCTCGCAGCAACGCGATCACATCGCGTTGCTCCGGGGTCTCAGGGAAGCCCGCAGGGAGCCCCCTCCCTGCGCGGTGCTTCCCTGCACCGCCGGCACATCGCGATCATCTTTGATC